>NC_139697.1:62826282-62953782 GCF_964188405.1 Protomyctophum parallelum
CGATGCAGACTTTACTCTGCAAAGAAGCAAGCTAGCTCGGTGTGTCCTACTAGTTTGAAATAGTGGCACAGAAATACAGACTTGCCGTTATAAAACAGCTACTCGCTCTCACTTAGTAGCCTAGTACAGCCCAATGATTTGTCTTGAGACACAGATTTATCCACTTAAAACCCCAGCATCCTGATCGCGGCGAAAGTTTTCGCTGAAAGTAGCAGATCGACAAGCTTACATCGATCGGCCGTCTTCAGCGAAAGCTTTCCTGACAATAACAGAAAACACTCTAGCACAGAGCCCTGAGGGACTCCGCTCAACCATATACGGTTTAAGTGGTTTTAAACCCTCTAGTCTTAGTGAAACGGACTTAACTGGACCACTTCTTTTCCATCTCCACCACACCGTAGATTGCTTGTAGATGTAGATTGGCCTTTTCTGGGCACAAAAACGAATTTCACCCACTTTTTTTTAATTGTAAAACTGTGACTTGACCATAAACCTGATTCTGACATCTCTTCGTCAGATATAGCCGATCTGCAAGCTCAAAACGGATCACGTTGTGTGAGTTTGTAGATCTGCTATTCCTGGCGAATGTTCTCCCCAGAATAGCCATACTGGGGTTCAAGTGGTGGTATTTACTCATATTCACTGTTATATCTGTTGTAAAGCCAACAGACATTGTTCATATACTGTACATCTAATAAGGGAGAATTAGCTAAATGTGAGGCAAATCTGCAAAAGAAATGCTTACCACTAGCTTTCTTCACAGATGTGTTCCAACCCAACTCTCTTGGGAAAATTTGTGACAGCTGCTGAAAGTTGGGGTACCATTGAACAACCAATATACAGTAAGGCAACATTTTCCAAATATCATTATACTTTAAGTTGCATGTGACATGTCAAACTAGGAGGTTTTCATGATTCTGAATCCATTGCAAGCATTAGTTTTGCACAAAAAACACTCCTTCGCCTAAAAATGGCCATAGCCGTCATCACAAATGTGATGAGGTCAGCACATTTGGGCACATTTAGGCAAGTGGCTATGGCCGAATTTAGCCCAAGGAGTGTTTTCGTGCAAAACTAATGCTTGGAATGGATTCAGCATCATGAAAACCCCCTAGTTTGACATGTCACATGCTATTTAAAGCATAATAAGATTTGGGGGGATGTTGCCTTATATTGGTTGTTAATGGTACCCCAACTTTCAGCAGCTGTCACAAAGTTTCCCAAGGGAGTTGGGTTGGTACAAATGTATATGTTGTAGTATAGTAATATGTAATAGTAACACATTTGTGAAGAAAGCTAGTGGTAAGCATATTCTTTGCAGATTTTCCACACATTTCGCTAATTTTCTCTAACTAATCAGTATATTATGAACATCCACTATTTAATATCCACTGTTAATTGTCTAACTCCATTCATAGGTAGATATTATATTTAGACTATGTTATACATAATTTGATAGAATATAGGCCTACATTGTGGTAGTGTGTGGGTGTGGGCTTTTGTTTTTAAACAAAAAGCTTTTTGTTAAACAGAATATTCTGGTAATAATCATTGCTGGGAGTGTTTGCTCCGTAACAGAGGCGTGTTCCGTCTCTCCAGCTCTTTGCTAAACAGAAAATACATTTTCAGGTGGGTTACAAATTCCATCTAATCAGGAGAGAGTACCCATTCATCAGCTTCAATTTGCTATAGTGTTCCAATTTTGTCCGCTCATTTCTGTGTCATCACTTCCAATTTCACTTGTGCATCCTGTATGAGTTCTACAGTATGTTCTCTTGATTGGATACAATTGGTATCCAGACCTGACAATATAGAGACAGAGAGGCCCCTGTTATTGAACAAACACAAACAGCAATTAATACCAAAATAATTAAATAGAAAATCACTTACCATCCATCCATCCATCCATCAATCCATCCATCTCTGCTGCATACAATTTACAATTTAGGCATTTAGCAGACGTTCTTCCATCCATAGCTATACCTCCTCTCCTCCTACCTACATATATGCGCCTTTTCTCCCAATCTCCTCTCTTCTCGTTCTCCCCTCACACTCGTTCACAATTCATCAACAATACAAATTATACAATAAATTAAGATAAACTATTTAATTACATATAAAACAAAGAAAAGAATGACGCAGGGGCCGGGCAGTGAAGAAGAATATGCAGGGCGGGAAGATTGAAATAGGTAGGCAGCAGGCTGTGTAGAGAAAAAAAAAATCAATATTCGCGCCGCTGAGCTGGTAGTCTACCGTGATTGGTCAGGCGTGCGCGTGTGTGCGCGTGTGTGCGTGTGTGTGTGTGTGTTCGTTTACAACCCGAGCCCTCGCATTTTCGCCTGGTCTGATGACAGCTGTCAGCCAGATCACACGACCAGCGAGAGGCATCTACTGTACCCGCTCTGCAGAGCTCATTTCCCGGCCACAAGCATTTGGAAGTTGGCTTCCAAACGACCGGTGTTTCGTTGACTTCACGGCCGACAAATTGAACTCGAAGCTGGGCTGAATGAATGAGGAAATACCGCTGTAGTGCCGAAATGATTTTGGCGCGTCAGAAAATGTCAGTAGCACCGTAGAGCCGACTTTAGTACGGTCCCCGCCCCCCCCGAACCTAAAATGCCGTCACATTGTAGGCTCTACAGCGCCGAACCGACTTTTAATCGGCTCTAAAATAGGAGTATGAATCAGCCCTTAATCCAGAGCGATTTACATTAAGCAATAACAAAAAGCATGGATCACATACATCACATTATTACGTTATCATGAAACATGCGTAAGCTAAGTAACGTAACAGTGGAGTATCTATATAATGAAACTAAATATGTAAACTATACATACTATACTATACTATATTATATATATTATACATGTGTACTATAAAGTGCTATGACTACATGAAATGCAATTCTAGTGCTGTCTACGTAACATGCTATAAGTCTGTTTAAAATGCTATCTAAGTCTACATAAAGTGCTATCTAAGTGGGTAGGGCAAGTGCTACGGGCCATGATGGAGTCTGAAAAGGTGGGTTTTCAGACTACGGCGGAAGATTGGGAGTGAGGCTGCATGAAAGCGGCTCCCTCTCCAATCTCCATAGTCATAGTTGTGCACATTGTTTAAACTGCTTTTATTAACGACTCACGCCGTTTCAACAGCCTCACTCTGAACCTTCTGTCTCTCTTCCTTTTAGACAAAATGTACTGGTGAAAGGAGGTGCTCCTGCTCACTTGGGTCGTCAGACATTTCAAGTTGGTTTTGAACAAAGATGGGGAGACGGGCTGCTGACCTGGCGACCCCGGTGCCAGTTTTAGGGGTTCCTGCCCTGGTCGGGATGCGCAGTTGGAAGACATACGGCGGCGAGCGAGCCGGGGGAGCACTGCCACTCACGTGGGGTCTTCATTGCAGCGTCGGTGTTCAGACGTCGCCGGCAATGAGACGAACCCCATTCCAGCAGCAGCCTGCAGCGGACACCTCTGCTTCCCAGGCGGAACACTGTACTGGTCAAACATCCCCAGCCAGTGTTATGAAGAAAAGTGCAAAAGATGAAGGAGCATTACAGGAGTATAAGAAGAACGAAAGAGAGAGCATTTTAAAACAGAGAAGTGTGGAAGCCAAGACCAAAAAAGAAGTGTCTTTCAAAGCGCTCGTGGGTGAGCCCTCTGAGGACGTGCCCTCGTGTCATCTGAGTGCTGGGACTTATTGTTATGCCAAGGCAATCAAGACCAATCCGCACTTTTCCGGGAGTCTAGTGACTGCCAGGCCTAAATTGAAACTTAACGCCCGCTACACCAATGGCAGCGTGGTTGATTCGGAGGCTATTGGTGGGATTAGCATTGACGGTAAGGATGAGGCGGTGCCTGCAAAGAGTGCAACCTCTCTCTCTGGAATGGACCAACCAAACCTCAGGCTTGAAGGTCATTGTGTGGAGCAGTCTGGACAGGCACAGCTGTTATCTGCCACCCGACCTTTGAGAGCGCCACAAAAGATATGCAACCAATGCGGTGGGAGACAGAATGCAGCGGCTGGACTGACCCTTCTAGAAGAGAGGAGCGCTACTATCGGTGTATGCCCAGAGGGAACCAAACTGAAGTCCACGCTCACTTCATTCTCAGCTACCCCACATTTCTTGACTGATATACACAGAGAAGCCAAGCAAGGCAATTTCCAAGACTCTGAAGCCATTTCAATCAGAGATGGAAGGTCTGACCTAACTATCAGACCAACACTTTTAAATAGTGAAGAGTTGAGACAGACAAACACACCAGAGTCCTCATGTCCAGTACATTCCACCGCTGGGAACACTGGGCATCATCTGGTTAGTCCGTTACAGACACATACAGTCCACCATACATCCACGCACCTCACAGCCATCTTACACACCAACACCATCACAGTCACTAATGCTACTATTGAAACAAAACGAGACGATGTCAGCTTGAATTCCCTAGAAAAACAATCACAGGTCCGAAAGACTCCACGACCGACAAGATTCAAAATGCCACCTCAGTTGGCCATAGCCACCAAGTCAAACTTCCCATATCCAAACACTCACCCTAAACATCCTACAACCGCACCACCATTTGCAACACAATATCACACGTCACACTGTGGGAGCACATGTCTTCATCCTAAACCTGGAAACACACAACTTCACACGACTCTGTCAGACGTGGCTTATTCATACACAGCCACTCCTACTAGACCTGCAGACACTGAAAACACGCCCCATGCGACCTCCCTCTGTGATCCCTCGAACACAAACACTGCAACCACACCTCTTAAAACAGCCAACACGCCACAGAAAACTGTGCACATCCTTTCAAAGCATGCATCCACGATAAACATAGCCTCAAACACTTCTCAAGACACATGCATAACACAAACACAATCTCTTATCTCAACACAAGTGAATAACCTATCGGACTCCACTCACCAGTCCAAAGCAATCTGTCCGCTTGAAACAGCAAACACGCCCATCACAACTAAAGTGACTGATGCAGTTCAGAAATCCATCACAGCCACATCTTCATGGGCTGAGAGTGTGTCACCCCCTCTCAAACCCTATTTCCTAGACAGCGCAGTGCATTCAACAGCATTTCCCCACCCTGCTAGTGTAGCACATACATGTACAGCATCTACATTTGACGACATGTTGACCCCAGCTAATAATAAAAGCACAACTACATGTTTAACTGCACACACTAGCACCAAGAATACTACTAAACCTATGAGTTACACATTACAGGCCACGTCCATTAACATTAATGCTGCAATCCTAAATAGCACAAGCTACTCTGCTCATGCAATAACACCCTACAAAACCCTGAGCACTTTAAAGCCACCCAAATCTAACAACTCTGAACCGGTACCATACCTAGCTTTGAGCCCTAAGCTTTCTAATGCTTTACGCTCAGTGAGTCCCTCTCATTCTGTGAACACAACACCTAAACTCACCAATCTTATCACCAAGGCAGATACCATTACAACTCCAAGCTGCAGACCTCCATTTCCTAGTACACTATATAAAGTTATACCCCTTAGGAACACTCCACCCAGTGTTAAAGAATCACTATCCACAATTACCTTCCCTAAATATACAGCATTGAGTGCAAACTCTAGCAACATTCTTTTCTCACAAACAACTTCCCCTCATCAATCAACTGGTGTAATGCACAATGTAAAAGGGCCTAGCCTCGATAAAGCACACCACATATATACAACTTGTCAAATTCAAACCACAACAGATATCACAACTAATCCCTGTAATGACTTGGATATCTATGATGACATTTCCGGTCGTCAGAAGCCCACAACAACTTCAGGTATGCTGTGTGCGCCACAGATGACTCATGATAACTTTGCAAACACATTACTGAATCACAATGACCAACGTCTAGTCCTTTTGGACACAGCTTACTCGGACATACAACAACACATCAGAAGAAATTCTGAAATGTCCACCGATCAACACATAACTGGCAGCCACACAATCATGCAATATACCGTTCAACCCCTTCCAACCAAGACTTTCAGTACTAACTCAGCGACAAACACAGCCAAAGTGCACCCTCTCTCCGAACCACTTATTCAGAGCAAGTCAAATCACCATGAAAATGGCAATGTCTCACAGGCAATTTATCTGATGAAGTCACGGAGTCCCTCGCTCCCGGGGTGTGCAGACGCAGAACCACAGCCAGGTCATGCAGACACAACGCACGATAGACATAGTACTACACACCCACAAGTCAACACAGCAGAGGAGACACATTTAAACACAGACCCATTTGGCTTGGGCGCAGCAGCCGAGCACGTAAATATTCAACTTGAATCCAACACAGAAGAACAGAGACATGCACACGGGTCCATACCTTCTGTCTTAGCACATACAAACTGCAAGCCCCGCCCCCTCATCACGTCACAGGCAAACAGCCCGACATATGTCACTCCCGTCACGGAAATATCTGAATCCTCAAATTGTGATTCAGGCCTGTCATCACCAGCACAGACACATGCAAGTGTCCAACTCCCAACAGACATTTCACAGGCCCCTTTAAACACAGTGGGAGATCTTTATACGCAGGACACAACTGAAGATCCCAGCAGTAGTTCCACGTTGCCGGCATCGTGGATCCACTTGGCAGCCCTTTCGCGCCTCAGCTCCGCTGGGAAATGTAGAACAATCAGACCGCCCCCACAGTCCAGTTCAACAGCCCTCCGCCTCTGCCTGGGAACCTCCCGCCTGTCTCATTCGCACCCCGTTGCAGCAGCCCCACTGCTGCCCCTGTCCCCGCAGTCATGCACATCGGCAAGCCTCTGGCAGAGGCTACAGCATGTGGAGGCCAGCCTGGCTGCCAACCAGGACAAGATCAGTAACCTACTCAACATTATTCATGACCTGGAGATGTACCATGCCCGTACCGATGGGTAAGAGACTATACTGAGTAGATGCAATGGCTTCATTTTATCCATATACGTCGCTGTGCCCGACACCGGTCTATATCGTGAAACTTGGTTAACATAACATCACAGGCACAGCTGAACTTTGATCTAGATTTGAGTCGCGCCACGCTGTGAGCTTGTAGATCGGCTATTTTCACTACTTTTGCACTGTTGTGCAACAAAGCACTTATGCTTTGTTGTGTGTTAGTGGTTAATTGATTCATTGAAATACAAGAAATGTATTCTATAGAATAATCACAAAGAAAATAATGGATGGTCCTATGGGTCTGGGTACCTTAGGAAACAGGATGTTTCTTTTTTTTCTAGATATTTTTTGGCTTTTTCTGCCTTTATTGATAGGTTGAAAGTAGACTGACAGGAAATGGGGAGAGAGATTTGGTAAAGGCCGTCTGGATGCTGACGCTGTCAGGCTGGCTTAGCAGCTTAGGTGCCCAGACGGTTGAGCTAACCGTCCAGGCCAAAAACAGGATGTTTCAATGTTGGATTCAGATTGAACTGTCCAATTATACTACTAAGGTACCCAGACTGACCTGTTCCCGCAGAGACAGCTCAAATATTAGGTCATGAACTTTGATTATTATTAAAATGCTCCATGAGAGATTGTAATACTCTACTATGGTCACTTTAGCTGCTGCACAGAGTGAAACACTTAATGGCCATGTAATATAGCAATTATTATAGATAGATTACTGTAATCTAACTTGTGATAAACGCTCTGTCTGTGTGTGTGTGTGTGTGTGTGTGTGTGTGTGTGTGTGTGTGTGTGTGCGTGCGTGCGTGCGTGCGTGCGTGCGTGCGTTGCGTGCGAGAGATAGAGAGAGAGACTTCCGATTGCCTTTCAAAAAGACGTGCCTTTGAGAGTTTCCTCTGGCTATGTAACTCTTCTGGCCCAAATAACGGGATTTAAAGCAATGTGTCTGTCAATCATTCTTATCCATGGCTGTTTGCTAATGAGTTGTGAGTGACTCTGAGGCCACATTTATGTTTCTAACCTTTCTAGCTCCTCTGAACCACTCCATGATATACTGTGCTCATTAGGATTGATGTCATTATATGAGAAGGGACCCAGCTCAAATCAGTGGTAGAGTGTCCGCCCTAAGATTGGGAGGTCGGGGTTCAATCCCCCGACCGGGTTATACCAAAGATTGGATACAAATGGGACTCATTGCCTCACTGCTTGGCAGTGGCGTGCACAGATAGACACTAGGGGGTGCTAGAGCACCCCCTGCCCTTTTGGCAATTTTGCTCTTCTTTTTCTTCCCAATTAAGGTGACTTACAGTATATGAGAAAAAGAGATAAAAATACAAATGATGAAATGATTGATGATCATGTTTATAATTCTGTTGTAGTCGGCGATGCCACACCACTGGACAGGACCTGAAACACTGTTCAACCTGCCAGAAGACCGCTTGCATAGTCTATAGGTAAGTTCATTATTTAAGAGCCAATTTGACTGGCATTGTGATTTGTGAATATAGGCTGTGCTACAAATAAAATCTCTATACTGTATAAAGAACGAGTCAGCAAAACAACATGTTCGGAACACATTTGATATCAAAGAATTGCGTCTGCCCTGTTTGAAAATTGCATTTCTAGATGCTGGGTGAAGTTTAGCAAGGTATACTTGCTTTTAACCAAAATATATCAAAAGATTTCCCACAATAAAAAATAATTCTGTCATAAATACAAATTTATAAATATTATAATTTATAAAATATAAACGTAAAAACAACTTTTACAGAGGAAGGTGCATATTATATTTGTACACCATCTCCCTCACTGCTGTCCTGTTTGTTTTTCCTCTTCCCTTTTTACCGCCAAACACTGCCCCTTTGCATTATACACTTAAACCCATTCTGAACGGGAACCCATTTTGGTGTTGGCATCGTGTCGTGCTTTAGCTATTTAAAAATAGCAGATCTACAAGCTTGTAGGTCTGCTATTTTTTGAAAAAAAAAACGAAGAACGATTGACATTTTTAGAATCTGATCTCAGGTCAGAATGGGTTGATCAGACCAGTGTGTGTCCAGTGGAAACCTCGTATGAATCTGATCTCAGGTCAGAATGGGTTAAACCCCATGCGGTTGAGTGGAACCCCTCGGGGCTTATACTAGTGTATTGTATGTTTTCTGTTATTGTGGGGAAAGCTTTTGCAGAAAATATCTGATCTGCTGTTTTCAGGTCATGTGGGTCAATGTAATGTACATGGTTTGTTACATTTTGAGGTGCATTCTGCATCATTTGTAGTGGACGGTATATGATAGTTTTCGCTCAAGGCTTGGAACTACCCTACAAAATTGCTGACACATAATTAGTCCACTATTATGTCTGCAGATTCAGAATACCTACCCTAATGATTTGGACCATGGCCATAAAAATAAAGTAGAAATTAGCTTTTTGTGTATACCGTCACTAAATGGTATGATTTAACCGTGCCACTCCGCAAATCAGATTACAAACATTCATTTTATGAAAGTCGGACATTCGTTTTGGTACATTTCCGAGGGCGAGATATCTTTATATGGTGATACTGCCGTCCAAATGTATTACTATCTTTGTGGCAAGGGTCAGAAACATATTAGACATGAGCACGCGCGCACACACACACACACACACACACTGCAATGGGCTGAACAGCATCAATAAATGCTTTAAGTCCATGTTATATTACTTATATAATATAACACAAATTAACACAGACAAGAAGGTGCTATAATTTGCATTCTTCCGCCCAACTATTTTGTTCATGCTTTTTCAGCCCTGGATTGTGTGTGATCCACCAGATGAAACATACTGTATGGAGGATGGAAAAGTGAAAACAACATTTTAAATGACCACTTCCCCACCCTCAAAGAATTGAGTATAGTTTGTTTGTGCTAACCAGCACTGGAAAGTGTATCTTGTGCTGCAGTACAAAAGCACAAAGTAGACAGCCTAATCTTGAAATATTCAAACATTTCCCCTTGAGCAGCTTATTTTAAAAAGGGCAGAAAGCGTCTTCACATCACAAAAAGGGTTATGTAAGTTGATGTATTGCCTGCGCCGTCCGTTTGAATCTTGTCTGAATTTTGATTCTGACTAGACAGGTTTCTAGAGAAAAAGCAAGCTTCCCCATAACATTGCAGTCACTCTTGACAAAGGTTGTACACTACAGTATGATATTGACACAACGACGATAAAAACAATGCCTAAACCATGAATATAACCACATGCTTATCACTATACTGTATCTGCACAGTAACATACTCCGCTTTTATGTATCTATATTAAGAGTGTACAAATGTAAGCAAATGGACCTGTGTTACAGAGTAGCCTACAAGATTTCAGCTTCATTCTATAACAGTATTTGTCCCTGTGATTTTGTAACTAAGACTTATGATGTTAGTCATGTTGCACTGCGTGTACTGTATGCTTACAGTGTGGAGTATGACTTCCGGCAGCAAGAGCGGAGTTTCTCGGAGGTTCTGAATCATCATCCAGCAACAAAGTGTAACGCTCCACTTTCACCTCAGGCCCAGCATCCCAGCCGCGCCCTGCTGACAGACAATATTATGAAGAGCATGACCAAGTCAAAGGTTAAAAGCAAGAAGCTGTGCAAGGTTTTGTTCAGGTGGCTGCCCAGGAAAATCCAGCGAATGTAGATCTTTTGTCAATGACGATTTGTATCAAGCCTGAATAATACGGTGCAACGGGATATGAGCTTGTAGATCGGCCGTGTTCAACCAAGTGTAAATCAGGCATTAGGAGTGGATACTCTGTGAACCATTTGTCACTCCCCCCCCCCCCCCCCCCCCCCCCCCCCCACACTACAGAATGGGACTGTGTCCCAGCTTTGTTACTGTATTTCCCAGCTGGGTTCAACTCTCCTGTGCTTTGAAGGGGATAATAATTTGGCCTTGACCTTTGTCAAACCCAGCTGCTTCTTTCATCCATACATTCCTCCATTTCTTTCATAAAAATGACTCATGGTTTTGTCAAAATTGCAATCTGAAAATGTTTTCATAGAACTGTAGCACACAACAACAGATACTGTGGCACACAACAACAGAATATTGTCCTATAGAACTGTATTTATGAAACTGTATGTTTTCTTCTCACTGGCATGAATTATAGAATATATGAGTTCCCAATGTGAGAAGTTATGGTTTCCCTCGCAAGCTTATACCAGTCAATGTAGAGAATAGATTTTTTTAAACAAGTAAAAAATAAATTGCTTTATTTGTAAACTTGTTTATAGTCTCATTTGATGTTGAGTTCTGAAAGTGAAATCCATAGAGCTGCCAACAAATGTTTCAACTGTGCAAGTCTCCACAGATGGAAGATTGAAAATCTGTCCAACCTAACAAGGTTAGACAGTTCACTGACAGTTGAGGGAGAAAGTGGAAGCTTCATTTTTAATTCAGCATTCCCAGTTGTGCCAATGGTCTCCAACTCCCCAAACAATCTGAAGCGTAACTGAACGTCTTAAAAGGTTTTTAGTAAAACAATGACATGATGACGGAAGGCTGCAGTGACGCATTGGAAAGTCCTACACAAACACACACACACACACACTCACAGGGGTGGATGACTGCACACACACACACACACACACACACACACACACGCACGGTGCACGCATGTATGCATTGCATGCATGCATTTATTACTAAGACATTAATCTTCACTAGCAGTATAAGAACAAATTAACAAAAAATGAATAAAGATGACTCGTGAGAATAAGATCAGTGTTCTCACAATGCAACAATAATGAGATTGATGCAAAGGATTGGCTTCATCTTGAAGGGAAACATAAGGGGTCCAGAAATAACGCACGCACTTTAAATATATTATATTTGTTTTGCTTTTCTGCCTTTATTGATAGTATCAAGACAAGATTGACAGGAAAGAGGAAGAGAGAGAAGGGCAGAGACACGCAGCAAAGGTCATCATGAACTGGACTCGAACACCCGACGCACTGTCAGGCCGAAGCCTATATGTGGCATGCTTGCGCCTGGACCACTTGGCCAAGTGATTGCCCGTTTCACACTGTGATAGAAAGAGGCTCTGTTCAATTACACCATTGAAAGCATCCGTGTCATCTTAGACTTTCGCGTTGGCTTTTATAAAATAGCAGATTTGAACTTTTTTTTTTTAAAGAACTACTGGTTTAGAAGGCATTACTTTTGTAGAATCGGCCCCGGGTGGCGTGGAGTTACTGTAAATCACTCGCCCACCAGCCACCACCACACAGGCCTGCCTGCTTCTGTTCCCGGGGAGCGGTGCCTCTGGCTTGGCCGGGTGCGGTGCCCCATCATCCAACACAATGACAGTGTCAACGCCTGTATAGTGTAGCCATCACTATCGGGGATCAACCTTGTTACTGCAATAGCAACCCCTGCTGGTTGTCTGATGTGGTGTGTGTGTGTGTGTGTGTGTGTGTGTGTGTGTGTGTGTGTGTGTGTGTGTGTGTGTGTAGTATGTGGAAGGATCTGGGACTGGGAGAGCTCAGCAGCACCAAACAGCAGAAAAGACGTGTGTGTATACTGGAGCAGGCAACTTTGACCATGTAGAGGGCCACTATATTTCGACACTGACTCAGAAACCTCTTAACCTCTTAAAAAGAAATGCGTAACAAACATGTTGGGACAAAAAAAGTATCAAACCGCACGCACACACGCACATGCACACACACATGCCCCAGTCACACGCAGTGTGTGTGTGTGTGTGTGTGTGTGTGAATGTGAAAGCTGTAAAGGCAGCATCGACACTGGCATTACAATTCAACTTTTTATGATAATTATTATTATTGTTTTTTTATTAGTTTATAAACAATGTGTACATCTTCCTATGTGGATGGGGTGCATATGCAGTACTGTATGTCTATACCCAGCTATAGACATATACAGTACTGTATGTATCTGCAGGAGTACCCAGCTATAGACTGGTGCATATTGCAGTACTGTACTGTATGTATCTGCATGAGTACCCATAGCTATAGACTGGTGCATATTGCAGTACTGTACTGTATGTATCTGCATGAGTACCCATAGCTATAGACTGGTGCAGAGGTTCTGCAAATCTCTGCACTCATTCCTGCAATGCTTCAAAACCTGCACTGCTAGAATTTATTGCAGCAATAGCATTATGTGGAGTCCCAAAGACAAAGAAAGACAGGTCTGTGATGACACAGCATCATAAATATTTACTCGGAAGAAGCACGTCAATGAAATAGTTGTATAGCTTAAAAGCTGCTTTTCCATTTTTGCATAGAAGATAGAGTAGGGCTATTAGTAACAATAATAATAATACATTTCTTTTAAAATTTTCACATTTAACCTAAGGGAGTTAAATCACGGTAATGATTCAGCTTCATTTGATTCATTACTTTTCGAGATGTATGAAGTCACTTTCAGCAGAAACAGGTACTGTAGGTTTTTCACCGTGTTATTACATATGATTTTGTAGAGATGGAAGCAGATATTGGGGTACGATTACTTACAGTACACACCCAGCAGCAGATGTATTCTATAACCAAGCATATTAAATAACAGCAGCTGAACAGGGAGTTCCTCAACTTTCTGTTAAAGCTCATCTTCAGGCGAGCAGAGATTAAAGAGATCCATCTGAAATAGTCTGTCATTTTCTTTGAAGTCGAGTTATGAAAATAACATGAAATAACATTCTGAAGGTTTACTAGTTCCCATTATCACACAGCACGAGCCAGGGTTTCAACCGCTGCTTGAGAAACCTGGTGTGAAATGTGGAAAATGCGCTTCTGAATCTGTCCACATGATTGCAGTTTATTAGTATATT
The DNA here is from genome assembly GCF_964188405.1 of Protomyctophum parallelum. NCBI lineage: Eukaryota > Metazoa > Chordata > Actinopteri > Myctophiformes > Myctophidae > Protomyctophum > Protomyctophum parallelum. The sequence goes on from NC_139697.1 coordinate 62,840,037, forward strand.
TATTTAGTATTTAGTATAGCCTATAGTATTACTGAGAATCTGCATTCAAGACATTACAGAAAGGTGTAGGCCCACTCCTCCTCTGGCAGAATCATATCGTCGCTGTCATGTGGAAACCTTGTATGTACAAAAACAAAACAATTACTTTTCAGAAAATAGAGCGGCGAACTCCTGACGTCACTTGCTCATCCCCTGGTTCACGGAAGATTTTAATCTTAAAATCGTCTCATATATAGGCTTGGGCCGTGGCTCAGCGGGGCAGGCACCTTGGCTGGTAATCCAGTCTGGCAGTATGCCGCGGGTTCGACTCCCGATAACCAACAGACCTAATCACTTTCACTTTTATCTCTTATACTACAATTGCAAAGTTGCCACAGCCTGCGCTAGCAAGTCATATCATCATCATACTATAATCATACTATAATTCAGTCAATGTCTGTCTGTCTGTCTGTCTGTCTGTCTGTCTGAATGTGTGTCTGTCTGTCAGAAACACCGCCATATCTCCTCACCGCCTGCACCAATCGCCCCCACTTTTCACACAGGCATTGACCCTTTTTCCAATTTAACAAATTATAAATTAATAATGAATGTATTAGTGAATAAAAAATGCCAAAACGCACCCAGGGTGCAGTACCCCCTGCGGCCACAAGGGGGGGGGGGGGGATATCTCACAACGGATAAGGGTTAGTATAAATAATTTGTGTCGATTCAGAATCAGAACGCCACATAATGGGCATAAAAAGGGACACATACATAATAACTGGGTGAGGCATGCATTTCCAACTTGCATCGTTCCAAGTAGTCAGTTCCCAACGGGCACTGCTCTAGTAAGCATTAATAAGCACATTTGATATTTGAAACTTGGTTTCAATTTAGTTAATTATTCTGATAATTAGGCAAAACTAGCCTACTTTATTGTACTTTCTTATAGGACATTCATAATTTATTGAATATTTGTATTTTTTATTTGAGGTTTTAATTTAATTAGTTGTCAGAAGATGCCTTAACCCAGGGGTTTTCAACAGGTGGTCCGTGGAAGTATTGCATGTGGTCCCTGACCATTCATTTATAGTAATGTAGGATTTGTTGATTTAAAAAAATGTCTTTCCACTAGTTGATAAACAGTGAACTGAATGACCTATAATGCATGTAAGTGCACCGGATTGTCTGGTTGAGTCATTTATTATTAGGAAATGATTAATAGTCAGTGGACCATTGGTTGAGAAACAGTGGGACCCAACACAACAGTGGTCCCCAGGTTGATTCTAGAAGTCAGGGTGGTGGTCCCATATCCCCACCCAACACAACAGTGGTCCCCAGGTTGATTATAGAAGTCAGAAAGTGGTCCCATATCCCCACCCAACACAACAGTGGTCCCCAGGTTGATTCTAGAAGTCAGGGTCCCTCTTTCACAATCAGTTGAAAACCCCACCAACAACACAACAACATCAGCATCATGAATCATAATCAAAGGAGGCTCTTCCACAGTGTTAGCCTTTCATCAAATCACTAAATCAGACTAAAAAGCAAGTTGATTAGTGTTATGTATGAACTTAACAGACGGACGGACGGACACACTCACACACACTTACGGATGGAGTGCAAAAAATACTCTCTTCCCATGCCTTCGGCCTGGTGGAGACAATTATTCTGGGAGCTATATAACAGTGTGCGGACCTCCTTCCACTAATCCTATACGTATGATTTGGTTCAGCACCTGAAGACTTTTTTATAGATGTGTGTGCTTCCCTCTGGACTCTTATTTCCAAGATTAAATTGATCCCATATAAAGCAGCCAGCTCAATAAGCTCAATGGTAAATTATTTTACCATTCATTTCAGCAGTTGCATAGGAAACCAGCTTCTAATGTTCATATTTGCTTTTTAAAAGTTTACTTTAGAATGTTTTTGTAATATGGTACGTAAGTGAACATAATAGCCTATGACTTACGTTGGTGCTGTTTTGCATTTATTTTATATCAATTTTATATTGATAAATTCCCCTGTGGAAGGTCAGGTGCATGGCAAATTTGTGTTTGCCATGGCACCTTCTGTGCAATTTAAACAAACAGGTTGCTAGTGTCATCAGACAAAAACAAAACAACAAGAAACACATTATACACACGATATATACAGACAAGATAAGACAAGATATATTACAAAGAAGCAAGAAAACCAAGCAGCAGCTGCTGCAGTCAACAACCTGCATGCCTTGTACGGTAGAGTAGATCACTTGAGTTACCCGTTATGAATCATAGCCTAGCATGCAGCTACTGTGGGTTTTCAGTCCCTCGTGTACTGTACTGTACTGTACTGTGGTAGAATGTTTGAGCTAGTTTCATATACAGAACAATTTTTGGGGCAGAAAGGTAAGTTGTTCATTATCAGATCTCCATATTTCCCTAAACTTTAAGTTGGCAACTAACAGCTATTAAGACCAACTTCCGGAGGAGATGTGCAATCTCAAGAGAGAGCAGAGCCCATTTTATTTTCTCTGCAGCTACTGTATGTGGATCATATTGGAAGATTCATGATAGTTTCCCTCTGCTGGTATTTAGCCTCCTTTCTCTATGCATGCCAAAGATGACAAACTCCTATTGCAGCCTCTCCTTATGCAAACAGCCCACTGCAGCTGGTCCATGGACAGAATAAACAAGACTGCAAGCTGAGTAAGTGTGCCTGTGTGTGTATAAGCATGTGCTTGAAATGAGTTCTATATATCCACATAGATGGAGTATAAAGTACTGTAAAAGCTCTTTGATGTCATATACTGTATGGACGACTGTATGCACACTCCCATGTATGCTTTAGTTTGTCCACATAAGTTCTTGTTAGAAAATAGATATACCTTCCCGCTTCCTCCGCCGAAAGTAAACAGGCTTACAGCTGATTCTATCCCTTTCTCTTTCTATAAATGGAACCATGGCTGCCAGTTTGTGTCACAGAGACAGGGGACTAGTGACTCACTGTGACATGGAGACTCGCTGGCGGGTGTTCCTGGGGGACAGTGAGGAGTGGTGGACGGCGATGAGCACAGTTGGGATGTGCCCACCCCCCCCCCCCCCCCCAGCCCCCTCTAAGGGCACTGTTCTCCAGGGTGGTGGTGGAAAGGGGGGGGCGGTTATAGCCGCCGCTATTCATTGAAATGTGAGATTGGCTTGCCCGAGGATAGAAATGTAATATGACAGCGCACTGGCAGACTTTCCATATGGCAAAACCAGGGAACTGCCTGGGGGGCATTGTAAACGCATAGCATTACTTTCTTTCTATAAATTGGTTCTATGTATTAATTCCTGTTCCTCATTATTCTTGACACACATCATTAAAGGGTAGGGTAAGTGGCATTTTTTTTAGTTGAAGCAAGACTTCTTTCTTTCTTTCTTTTTATTTTTTTTGGTTTAAAGGTTAAAGCACTTTTTTTTCTGATAGTAATCATTGCTATCTGTTGTTCTGAACAGTTTCAGCCAATCAGGAGAGAGTACCCATTTGTTAGATTCATTATGTAGTATTCCATTTACAATTTTGTCTGCTCGTTTCTTTGTGTCATCACTTCCAATTTCACTTGTTTAATCTGTATCCCGAGTTCTCTATCCTGATTGGATACGATTGGTATCTCGACCTGAAAATTCATTTCCTGTTTAATGAAGAGCTTGCAAGACATGGAGACTTCTTACTGAATAAACACTCTATAGCAATGATCAGTTTCCTCATCATTTTGGTTACAAGTTCAGACTGCCAGGATGTTTTGGCTTGTTTGTTTTTAATTGTGCTAATATTGGCCAAATAAATCTTCTATTGTGTCACAAATGAGAACTTTCAAGCAGTGTATTAAAAAGGTGACATTTTGTAGCTTCTGTAATTCCCCAAAAGCATTTACTCTAACTGTAAACTGCATACTCTTCAGTTCCCACTACAACAGACAGGATCATCACAGAATGTAACAGGATCCCTTTCATAGCTTTCATCTTGCACAAGTACAGTTCCCAGTTGTGTCCAGTAGATGGGGAAAGAGTGTACCAATAATTTCTCGAAAGGTTTGATGACATAGCATAATCAACATCCTACCTATGGTACAGCATTTTGAAGCACAGACTAAAGAAAAGTCTCCTTGATTCCAGCAAGAACAAAATCTTCTGCAGAAAAAGTCCCTGTGAATTGTTCTTGGCCAGTACAGTAGGTAACAAAGGTAACAAATAAAAAAGATTAATAATAATAATTTTGACATCATCACTTGATCACACATGCCAATTACTTTCATGATAACAGGGTAATACTGCCATATAGCAACAGAGGGAATACGCGGCTGACGTTTGACAGTCAAATGTCAAACAAAGACATGGCTGTCTTATCAGTTTCATTACAGAAGTTCCTTCATGAGTGTGTATTACACTGCGTCCGCCTCACTATTGTGTACACATTTATTATGCACCCAATTGATTTCCTTTTACCTGTTTGCAGTGTGGCTCAATAAATGGGCCCTTAAATAACTGCTTTGTGTTGTTTTGGGGTTTCCTGCATCGACTGGACTTACTTTGTTTCCCGACCAGGCAGCGTATCGTTATCACAATTTATTATTTACAATCTAGGCATCTTGGCAGACACTCTTATCCACCGTGACTCACAAAGTGTATCTCGCTGCAGGAAATTATTTTGGTACAGTATAAAACCTCTGTCCTCTATTGCTTTTCCCGTCTAGCTCAACATTCTTAATGGTTCAAATGTTCTCCACCAGAGCTATATATCACTGTCCTTCCTTGACCAGGTCAGTTTTTATGGTTTGGCTATTTCTGGTTAAACAAATATAGGTCCACTGAATTCTCAGGCTTTCTCTTCCGGCTGTAATTGCAGGAGTGCATAGTTCCCAATGGAATGGAAATATCATGAGCCACCCTCACTCTCAATCCAAGCAGAGGAGGCACTGACACAGAATGCTGTCATTCTAGGGATCTAACATAGAACAAATGTTCTAATAAGGGGGGAGCATTCCTGAGAGGGCTTTAAAAATGAACAGATACCGGTGCTTATCACGCCTCTCAGACAGAGGATAAGCCTGCATTGCCATCAAGTGTACAATGATGGGTACCATAACTGTCACCAGTGACGCAACTTAGGGCAGAATGGTACACAGTGGCAAGGTGCTTTAAAATTGATGGAGCAGCAATTCTATAAATAATGTCTCCATAATCTAAAACTGAGAGAAAAGTGGCTTCAATGATTGTTTTTCTACTGGATGCATGATATATTTTAAAGAGAAACATTGTTTTTTAAGGTTATCAGTGTGAAATTTAAAAGACAGCTTCTCATCAGTTGTATTCAGAGACCCTCTCTATTGTAGAGCCACTTGGAAGGTTATGGATATATTGTTATGGTTGTATGGTCTAGCCCTATAGTGATCAACATGAATTTAGTTTTACTTGCATTTAAAACCAGCCTAAGCTCAACCATGGCAGCCTGGAGAGCATTAAAAGCAAGCTGCAGCTTCCTGGTGGCAAGCTGTGCTGAGTCTGCGAGTGCGACGCATGCAGTATATGACTGTGTCGTCAGTCAGCATGAATATTGGCAAGACAGTCATAAAGTGTAGAGATAAAATTCTTAAGGGTAAAAAGGACAGGGCCTAAGACTGAGCCTTGTGGGACACCCGCTGAGACTGGCCGAGTGTCCGGAACCCAAAATGAGTGCTCCCGGACTTCATAGATTGATGCCGTTAGACAAATCATTTTGAAACCATTCCGAGGCTTCATTGCTGAAATATATATATATTTATTTAACCAGTAAAAACATTGATATCTATAAGTCTATTTTGCAAGAATGAACTGGCCAATTGAGGTAAATAATTACAGAACATACATAAACACCAACTTCCAAAATTACTCACATAGGCTACGATAAAATAAAGTTAAAAAAGATTAAAGCAATAAAAGCCACTAAAACAAATACAATGGGATACACATCAAAGCATGGACAGCAACTGGTAAGAGCTTCCACGATAATCCTTTTAAAACTCCTTAATGAAATGAAGGATGCCAATTTAGCTGGAGTCTGAATATTATTCCAAGACCAATGGCCAAAATAAAATACTTATTTTGCCTAGTGACACAGGATCTCCACTTTGCATCGATCAATTTACTGTTGCATTGTGACATTGATGCTATTCTCATGAGTCATCTACATTTTTAGTCCATCTTTTTATAGTCAATGCTATTATTTGTGTCTTATCGGATGTGCATGTGTGTCTGCATTGCAGAACAAAAACTGTTCATTACTCCCAATAACTTAACTGAACATATACTCACAAACAGACCAAATACATGTTGATCCTCTGAAAGTATGGAAATCCTCATGAATTGCCCTAAAATTAAAGTGAAGGGAGGCAAAATGAGCCTCATGTTTTGAAGACGTGGGAAGATTTGTGATAACATCAGTATATGAAGGGGAGTGTTGAACAAACTAGAGGGGGCCGGGGGCAGTCAAAGCGAGGGAGGATTGAACATGAGTATACACAAGAGCAGAGGCAGGGAAGAAGAGGAGATCATTGTGTTGGTTCCAGATTACGTTTAGCCAGCAGACCTGACAGACCTTGAGGACATGCCATGGAAGGTGAGACCGAGTCTAGCATTGGGCAAATGTGTACCGATTAATTAGACAAATATGCATGAGAAAGTTTTGATAAAAATCTAACACTGTGCTCTTTGTTCTCAAATGTTAGTCATTCATTCATTTATGTTTCGTTGTCTCTGGTTAAACATTGACTGCGAGTTATAGCTGCATGCCATGTAGGTGCATGGGTGGTTGTGGTATGATTCAGTGATACTGTGCTGCTCGGTGAAGATATATTATAGTTTTGCATGGTCGTTTTAAACGTAACTTCTTTATCTTATTAAGACTTATTAATGTCAGATTGTCTTGACACGTTCTTTACTTTCTTCTCCTTGTCTATTTTATTTTGTTGTTGTTTTAGTTTTAGTGTTTATTCATTGAAGTTTCACTTGAAGGTACAGTATTTAATCAAGCCAGTAAAAAAGAATGTCTTCATGTATACAAAATAATCCTTCATTATGTATAGCCTTTTATTCAAAGGAACTGGATTCAGTTATTCACTTATGTGCTCTTTATGCAGTTTTATATTATTTCAGGTTGATATGCGGTATTAATCTTGAATCAGCGGTTTTTGATCTCCTCACGTCAGTTGGGTGCTAACCTCACAGATGTGTTGACATAATTAGAACAGGGTAAACATGGCAGGGTGTTTCCAGATGGTTTGGAGATGAGAATATCAATATAACCTATAGCTATCTTATAAGATAATGGTACTGTACTGAATCAACAGCAATATTGTAGGTACAAGAAATATATATTATGGAGGCATATAAAACAGTTTGTTTTAATTAGTGGATATTACTTAGTACTGTTTCGCCGTATTGCTTATGGTGGATGTCCCTTTATCAAATAATTTCACGTAGGCTGCCCTTCTGGAGCACATAATCTCCTTGAGGTGTTTAGGGCGTGTGTTTGCAAACCGTCTCATACCTTCCTTGCATGTAATCGAGACCATGCTGCGGTGGTCCTTTCTCTCACACTTGATGTTCAGCAACATTGTTCACATTACTAATGATATAAGGTGGCATGAGTGTCTACCTTGTCAATGTTGCGTCATACAAACATATATTGTCAGAAACGTTATGGACCAACAGAATGATATGCAAATCACATGAAAGTGATATGCCTATGTCAAGCCTAATTACAAAGTTTATTATCATGATCAATCACCAATAATATAGTGTCCTCAAATGTCACAATACACACAGTTCATTGTTAATTGAGTACACATTGTGCTATAATGTTTTTTTGCCGTGAGATACTGCTCTTTGTGGCTAGTCATTCCCCTTGGTGAAAGCAAGGAATGTCAATAAGGCTAATAAGGTCCATTTTTAGAAACACTGAAATACATTACAATAAAAACAAAAGAAAAAGAAACAATGAATTACAGATGTAGATTGAATTCTCCCCAAATGAGAAAGAAATATAAAAGGGAAAATAACTAATTACCCCATAAACCATCCAATTGTTAAAATGGAGGTGTTACAAAGAAACACACTTGAACAATAACTACCATACTGCATGTTTGACCGTGACCCAGACCCTGTAACTATAGGCCGTTTGTATTCTCCGGCATACAGTATGCTTGGTCTATGTGCTTAAAACAGTTTGAGTTATTTTTTGGCAAGGATTGAATCTAAACGCATCTAATGAGCAAATTAATTATGTAAAATGTACTGTAAAATGACCTCACGTCCTCCACATGGAAACTAGGATTAGATTTCTCCCGTTCCCTTTGTTCCCAGCACACAGACACGTGAGTGGCATGCAGGGGAAAAGAAAGAGTAGAGAAAAGCACCGCGGCGGCTGGGTTTTATTTTGGGGGGTTCTATTGAATGCTCTTTTAATCTGATTGTCCGTTTCCACAAGCCCCCCGTGGGATTAAAAGTGAGCAACAGGTTGACCAAGGACACAGCATGACCAAAACTCACTTTGTAATGAACGTCACTATGGAAACAGGACGGTGTTTACGGCTCTGGGGAATCTATTGAAATGATTAAAAGCATTAGTTTCGTGTCTCCAAAGGGAAGAGTGCAGGTGAGGTGCAGGTGAGAGAGACGAGGAGGACACATCGTTTTAAAATCGTTGAACACAGATTGTGAATTTTGTCTTAAATGATAGGCACTGTTGAATTGCACATGGTCATATGTACTTTGTAACTAATACAAGCATGCAATAGTAGGCCTACAAGAGTACTGCGTCTTGTGCTTCAATTGCCTTCCAATATAATAAAGTTAGGTTTAAAAAAACCTTGTCCTTTTTGGAGTAAAATACCAAAACTGTAACAAAAAAGGCAGTTCACTATTAATGTAACATTTAAAATGTATTTTAGGGCACAAAAAAAAAAAAAAAGGGACATTTATTCATAAATGTCTTAGCCAGCTGATTGGGTCGCGTGTACATGTAGTGTATGCTATATTGATTCTTTACAATAACCTGCTAGTTAGTATTATTAAATCAAGTTAAATCAAGACAGAAAACCTTGAAAAGTCCTTGAAATAGCTATATAAATATGTATGGGAACGTTTACAGTACATACATATCTATCTATCTTAATTGTATTTACTTATGTTTTAAGTAAATACATATCAGTACAAGTTCTGTTTGTTTTCCTTATCTGTATAACCATTTCATGCTTTTATTGTTCTATTGCCAAAGTAAAATGTCCCACTTTAATGCTTCTAGCCTCATTATTTGAAAGAAGATCCATGCTAATGGGTAGGAATAGAATCAACGCCTGACAGTTATGAGCAACTGTCCATTTTTATTCAATTGCAATTGTTTAAGTAACAGCATACTGCACAGATATAGTAAAATATCAATTCTCAATTCTGAGCAGTATAAGAGGGATAACCAGTGGTCGTGTCTTGTGCAGTAATATATAGTCTATATTTATGGGTCTAGTTATTGACATTCACAGCGAGAGATAGCAAACATTATTAAGTATTAAGTATTATGCTTATCTTTTGCAGATATCTCCACATCAAAGGCTGCTATATTATTTTAGATGAGACATGGGCAATTAGTTTTTAGGCCAATATTTGCTTGTTTAAAATCCAATAAATAATTGAATAAATTCTGAATAAATCCAGTCTACATGTCTAATGATTAAGTCTAGCGGTCTATGATCATGTTGAGAAATAGGCTTAAACCAAAATGTAGTATTTTGGATAATTTTGCATAAAGCGTTCCTCCTTAAAGGAGGAAGAGAGGTATCTCCAAGTCTTTTCCTTTTGTGGTGTTCATTACATCCTGGGGGGCTCAAACTACACAGTGTGAATTAATATCACATATTGTAGGTGATGTTAATTGAAACCAGTATTATAATCCACACGTGTGATAACTCGGGTGCATATTTATCCATTATTCTGCTGCAATAAATAGGATTGGTATCCCCTATTAACTTAAGCCTGGTAAAATTCTGACCACTGTCACTGTACTGTCAACAACCAATGTTTGAACTGCAAGCCCCGTCACAGACAATCAGTATGTTAACATACGGCACTCACAAGAAACCAGGATACTGAGATTAATGTGGTTAAGGCAGGAAATCTCTGGTTACTCTAAAAGCCCAGTTTTGTGTGCTTTGGTCAGTATGTCCCAATACCTTCTCAAAAAGAAAAAATCCCAATAGCCAATAAGAGACCAGTATTTTTACCCTGACATACAAACCCAACCGACTCGATCACATTGCACCAATCACAGTACCCTTTACTCACCCAAGATATCATCAATAGCTAATAAGGGCACATTATGGTATCATTTTTTTTCCTGACAATACAACGACTCAAACTTAATACATACAGGTATGTTTTACGTGTAAGCTCTAATATATTAAAGTCTAACTCATGTTGCTATGATTAGATGATGTAAAACAAACGGTGTCAAAATAAACTTCTCTTTATTGTTAATGGCATTTTATGTTTGTGTTAGGGACAAGATGACGTAATTTTTCTCTTCATTGTCAATGGCGTTTTTAAAAACGAACATTGAACTAAACACAAACATTAAACCTGTATATATGAGTGTCTAGCGCCCCACAAAAAGGCTGACATTTTGACCACTGTTACAATGCACACAATCATTTGTTCTTTATCTATAGCTTATTTATGGAGTTTAAGGCAATAGTTAGAGTAAGACATTTCTACGCATCTGCAAAAAGATGCATTTCCTCAATAATAGAGGATCAAGAATTTTTTAGTTGTTTTTCTTCTTTGTAATTATTTGTTTGGTCCAAAATATTGTGTTTGTTGTCATGAGTTGTCACGACTCAAGTTGGCCTTGTCCGCGGCATAACCGTCTTTAAATAAATACTTTTTGAAATGTCTATGGGAAAAATGCATTGGGAATCATTTCCTGGGCCTGGCGTCGTCAATAAAGGGGGCGGGACTGCGACGCTCTATAGGGGGTATCGTGTTATTGCTTGTGTTGGCCGAAGAGCATTTAAATAACTTAGTTATTGAAATGTTATTTATTTCACACTGCACTTTTTGCACACAAAAAAGTTTTTTGTTCTGTTCCTTGTAAGTGCTCTATAAATAAAGTTGTTTATTATGATTAATTAGTGATTATTATTATTAAAAATAATAATAATAATGTATTCATACAATGGGTAAATATAATGGGTCGCCAGCAAGCTGGAGCTGAATTCTGTTTGTTCTCCTGGCAATTGTTTTATGGCTAGTTTTAAACTAGCTGTAAATACCTAAATTGTAAGCCATCTTTGTATGTGGGTGCGTATCTGTCTGTCTTGTGTTTTTCTTTTCTTTTTTTTTGCAGGCATGACTGACATCAATAATGATATCAATATCAATATAATGTCAGAGCTGCACATGGGAGCCACAGCATTATTAGATCTCGTCTTGTTCTTTGACAATGACACAGTGTACTGTAAACAGGGTCGGACACTGGAAGGGCAATTCTGGGGGATTCATATCTTCTGCTTCTGTACCTGTGCTTTGAGTGCAACATTAGGATGTGCATCATGTGCTACACATTTATTACAATATTCAGTGTGCTAAATCTTTGACACTGTGACACTGTGCCACATTGTCTCATAATGGCAAGAGTCAGTGCAGCAATGTCAGTTGGTTTGCAATTCAATCTTGCACATACAACTTTATAATGAATTATTATAATTAAGAGATTGTTAAATGATAATGCAAATACCAACAGGCTACAGTGGTAATTTACATTTCCTGTTATTTTAATAACACGTGAATATAAAAGTATGATTCAATAGTACTACATTATTGTTATTTAAGTAAAATGTATGAAATATTTTCTTTATTTGAAGAAAGGGCTAGATTTGGTCTTCAAAACCAGGCTCTGACGGGGAGGAGGGGTCAACTCAGGGAGGCTTATATTTGGTTCAATACAGAAATAATAATCTATTCATAGATGGACTGGATTACTAAGAGGTTATAACCTCTCACATACTTGAGAGGACACATGTCCATACTTTACCAGGTCTGGAAACCAATTCATAATTCTGTAGGCCTACTTCCCAGGCCAGTTTGCAAGAACCCTGGAAATGGTGTAATCATTCAAGATCCTCCTTGAGCCACGCGCATTTCTTATATTTAACAAATTACAAAGCCTTTATTTTTTGGTTATGAAGATTGGTCACTATAGACTAGTGAGGGTATGTGTGTGACATCGTCATCATATCCGGAAGTTATGTGGGAACGCCTACTGACTCAGTAGTACTGAGTGGCAAAACCTACTTTCTGGCATGTACTTCTATGCTGTGATCTTGACTGAATAAGGTGAATTGTTAACTTGTAAATGGGATAGCTATGGCAAACAGACTGATAAACCGATGGTGTAGTCAACAATACACAAGGTGTCCACATTGCTAGTGTGATGAAAAGGTTGTGTTAGTGTCTGCAATGTGGAGTGTGCTGTAGTTGATCTGCTTGGAAGTTCGGGATCTATATAATTATTATTTTATATTATAAGCGTCTATTGTCAGGTGTGTAGGTGTTTTGTATTTCAGTAGCATGTGTGGTCAAATAAAAGAGGGATGTGGAATATAAAATAATAGAAGTAGGAGGAGAAAACAAAAGATGAAAAAGAAAGAGAAAAAACAGATGCAGTGTATTTGTGTAGCTGCGTGCGTGCGTGCGTGGGTGCGTGCGCGCAGCATGCAACTTAGGGAGTAGTGTAGCCTACGCTCTTAATCATGTTAACTGCTCATTTGAAATAAAATAAATAAAATTCAGTGCCAATTATTATTATTATTATAGTGTGGCCACAGACACAAGTTTGAAACAATGACGAGACATCTTTTTGATACAGGTTTTATCAGTATCAAAGGCCTCAACCATATAACTACGTAAACATGCATGGTTTTCACATTTGGCTTGTTTTAGAATGATTCAAGCCATACAATATTAATCCTAAAAGTAATCAATTTAACCCATTCTGAACGGGCACCCATTTTGGTGTCAGCATCATGTTATGCTTTAGCTATTTAAAAATAGCAGATCTACAAGCTCATATCGCGCCACCGAGTGGCGCGATACGAGCTTGTAGGTCTGCTATTTTAGAAAAATCGAAGAGCGACTGACATTTTTAGAATCTGATCTCAGGTCAGAATGGGTTCATCAGACCAGTGTGTGTCCGGCGGAAACCTCGTATGAATCTGATCTCAGGTCAGAATGGGTTAAGTAAATCATGTGTTCCTTTTATTCACTAGGATAGTGCTTGCGTCAGAAGACAACAGATGTGGCACTATGACAACGGACATGGCTGACAAACACCCTCCAGTCAATGATTTTATGAACCCTACCAGCGTCACACAGGTGCCTTGGAAAGCGTCGGCACCGATGGACACTGATAAGTGAATACTGGGCCAAAACACCAGAGGATTCCACCGACGTGCCTTCCTGTCGACGCCGAGATAACACCAGCAACCAAGTAGCACCGATGAAGAAGCAGTGGCTGATTTGATGACTCTTTGCCATGCCGGGGAGGGAGTCGGGGGACACCATGATGTCCACAGCGGTGCGTTGGCTGGTCCTGGTGTTCTTCATCATCGTGACCGTCGGGGGGAACGTGCTGGTGTGCCTGGCGGTGGGACTCAGCCGCCGGCTGCACCGCATCGCCAACTGCTTCGTCGTGTCGCTGGCGGTGACGGACTTCCTGCTGGGCCTGCTGGTGATGCCCCTCTCGGCCAGCGTGGAGCTGCGCAGTAACGACTGGCCCCTGGGAGGGGCGCTGTGCAACCTCTACGTCTCCCTGGACGTGATGCTCTGCACGGCCTCCATCCTGACCCTGCTGGCCATCAGCGTGGACCGATATCTGGCCATCTCGGACCCGCTCGGCTACGCCCGCAGGGTCAGGCCCGTCGGGGTGGCCCTGGCCATGGTGTCCATCTGGACCGTGGCCGTGGCCGTGTCCTTTGTGCCGATCCACATGGGGTGGAACACGGCCGACTACAACACGCAGCATCAGGACTGGGGCATGTGGGACGAGGGCATGGAGGGACGCTATTGCCTGTTTGAGTGGAATAACAACTACGTGCTGCTGTACGCCTTCAGCTCATTCTACCTGCCTCTGATGGTTATGTGTGGGATGTATCTCTGCATATTCAGAGTAGCACGAGAGCAGGTAAGTCAGTGCTTTCGAGGCTTAAAATATGTCGAGTAAAATGTTTACCTCTTGAGGCTTGCGTTACATTATGAAATTCTCCAAGGGTGTAATTTTTTGGAGGACATGCCCATGTTGGAAGAGGTCCAGGCTGGGTAAAGTAAAAGATGCCTTGCATGTGATTACTGACAGTTTCCAGCTCTCTAACGGTCTGCCTTAATGGTTTAACATTTTGTTTCATCACTCCCTTAGGTTCGTCGCATCCGTGCCGCCACGCCATCATTTGCTCGTACACCCTCTGCGACGGCCACAGTGAGGGAACACAAAGCTACAGTCACTCTGGCGGCCGTGCTCGGGGCATTCGTCATCTGCTGGCTTCCATACTTCACCTTCTTCACCTGCATGGGCCTCAAGGCCGAGAAAACCCCTCCCACGACACTTCACTCTGTGGTTCTGTGGCTCGGCTACTTCAACTCGGCCCTGAACCCCATCCTGTATCCCGCACTCAACAGGGACTTCCGCAGGGCGTATGGGGAGCTGCTGCGCTGCAGGGTCGCGCGGTGCAGAAACATGCAGTTTCCCCTCACCCCTATGGCGCTGCACAAAAGGGTGACGCTTGGAAATGGCCAAATGCATAGTAGACCGCCTAAGGAGCATGTCAACACTGTTAAAAAACATAGCCTCTCTGAGGGGAACGGCCTCACTCTTCAAGCATTGGAAAGTAATGGCGACGTCACCACTGATGCACCCAGGTAAAATGTATTGGATCTACTGGCACTGACAGTAGATCCATTACATTTCACCGTGTCATTGTTGTTGTTTTTAAGTTGTGCATCCTTGTTCAGTTCAATGTCAAGAATTAGGTCCAACCACTGTGTTTATTCAATATAGCTCTCCATATTTATTAGTCCGGGTGCAGTACGTTAGTTAGACTAGTCAATGGTCCGACAAATGACAACCCACCACAAACCCTAACCTAACCATAACCGCAAGCACGGGAGCAGGCGCTAGTCCGACATGCGTCCGCATGTCGGACTAATGCTCCGTCGGATTTACATGTGATCCTCATTAGTCCAACAACAGTGAAAAAAGCGACCAGCTTAAGCACAACACTTCATAGAGTTACAGTACACAGTTCAGACTAAACTAAGTAATAATCTAGACGGTGTAGTAGTCTAAAATTAAATTTCCTTTCTCCTATTAAAAACTGTAATGTAATTTCCTTCATCGATGTCTATGGTTAAGTCATCATTCCAATATTTGGGTATGAACACACACATTTAGAACATGTCTCTATATATCCAAGCCCCAGAATGCCTCTCTTGCCAATAGATAACAGAAGATTGATAACAAATGCGTCTTTTTTTGTCTATTTAAATAACTTCTTCATCAAATGAAGGCAGTATTTTCGTTTCATATACATACAGTATGTTTCTTATATTCTGCCATGGTTTAATATTGTAGTGTTAATTGTCAATAATATACATTTTAGCCTTCTTTTGTTCTGAAGTTAAGAGACCCCTTAAGAATTAATCTGAGGGGATTCACATTTTTAATCCAATCCATTGTTAGCACATACTGTAACATCGGGAACTGACAGACCACCTTTTACCTATTGAAACTAGTCAGACTCAGTGCTTTTTTCACTTCCAGACAAAATAACTAAACAAACCATTCATTTATTGTTTTACTTTTCTAGAAAACAAGATTGGAAGCATCTGAAATACATAGAGAATTATGGGCAGAATTTATAAAATAAATGGTGGTAATGATCTATAAAGATCTTTACACATACGTAACGTTTCAACAAGGTATTAACATGTGCTCATACATGTATATTACCTTATATTATAAGGTTTTGTGATGATGGTTCCGACCATCACAATAATGCTTGTTGTAATGTGTTACATCCGATCCATTTGTCATGCAAAGCGCTGGTTCTTCTAGCAGGCGAATTCATTACAGCAGAAAATAAATGTCAAACCAAAAGACACGCACGCAATTTTATGTTTGGGTTGTTGCGAGCTTTTAATATCTCATGCTGATCAACATATTGATTGTTAGTGTTGTTAGTATAGTGTTAGAACTTGTTTATTTGTCTACTTGAAATGTTCACTCGGTGCTTACACACTTGCATTTGTGTAATGTTAAAGTGTCACATCATAGTACAGCAGATAATAGGAACGATCTTTCAGTTGGTGATACAAGCGTGAAATTTGGCATGAACATGCCTCTGGGTCACCTCTTGAACTTTTTTAACCGAGCCAACGAAAAATCCAATATGGCGGTCATTTTTCAAGATGGCCGCCAAATAAAAAAGGCCTTTTGTGGCGATTCTGGACAACCATGGGTGCGGCCGACTCGAGACCGGGCACTGCACTCCCTGTGTGTCGAATTTGAAGTCGGTGGGGCGAACGGTTCTCGAGTTATGTGGATTACAGATGTACACACGCACACAAAATTCGTGCAATATAGCAGATCATTGGAACGGTTGTTCGCTTGGTGATACAAGCGTGACATTTGTCATGAACCTTCCTTTGGGTCAACTCTTTAACTTTTTTAACCGAGCCATCCAAGAATCCAATATGGCGGTGCTATTTCAAGATGGCCGCCACATCTAATTGTTAGCCTATGTCTACATTTCTTACAAATTTTAGGAAAAATTTCACGCTTGTATCACCAAGTGAAAGGTTCTCTCACAATATGGCTGTTAGCCGCTGTACTACTTGGTCACACATTCATGAGATTTGGCAGGTCTAATTGTTCTGTGCTTATTTTCTGGCACCTTTTGAGCTCAGCACGGACTAGTTTGATATTGAAGATGAAAATGAAAAGTTACTATAGAAGTTGAGTTGATTCAGTAGAGTCACATGATTTGAGTCAAGTGATTCACATATATATTATTATATTAAAATTATATATTTTTGTCATGGGTTTATTTTACAAAATAATTATTTAAAGCGTTGTGAGCAACATGTGAATTTGTATATCGGCTTTCTTATTCTTTCGTATATCATCAGATGGCCAACTCGGTGTCATGCAGCCACGTCTCCGGTCCTAAGGCGAAAAGGCCAGCTTCTTCTATTTTTCTAGTAAAGCAATACATTAACCATCATTGTGGCATATGTCTTAAAGTTCATACGTACGTATTACAGTGAAGGTGTCAATAAATAAATGAAATATAATAAAATCTAATCATTATAATTATTAATATGAACATTCTGGTGTGTTTTTAGACTATGTGGCCTAAAACTCACAAGAAGCTTAAATCTCCTACAATAATTGACTACATGTTTACTATCAGGTTGGCAAATTCATAAAACATACACCTGTGCCCTTCTGGGCTACTCCTGAAAACTTTAGAAGACAATCGTAGCCAATCAGGAAGGAATTTGAGAAATAAAACAAACCCGTCTTGGTCACATGACTATGGAGAGCATGTGTACCGATTTGCGTTAAATTTGGATAAGATCTGAAGGAGCAATAATAGAAAATGTGTTTTACATGTCGGCCTCCTGGTGGCGCTATAAAGAGCAAATTTGAAAAATTCCAGGCAAAGGTTTTTCCTTGGCCTCTAGGGAGTGTGCATACAAAGTTTTAGAGGTAAAAACACTAATCGGCCAGTTATAGCACCACCATGAGGCTGAGTAGAAAATGTTCCAGTGGCATTTCTTCCTCGGCCTAGTGGGAATGTGCGTGCATAATTTCATGGAAATCACACGATGTGTTCATGATTTGCGGCATTGTTTGAAACGGAGCACTCCTGCGAACTTTGGAAGCCAATATTAGCCAATCAGGATGGAGTCTGAAAAATCAGAAAGACACGTTTCGTTGATTGGCTCTAGAGAGACTGTGTACCAATTTGCGTGATGTTTGGACCAAATCTGTAGGTGTACTGTTCAAAAAACTGTTTTGCACAAAGCGGCCTCCTGGTGGCGCTATAAGAGGCCAATGTGAAAACCTTGGGGCAGAGGTTCAGCTGTGGCATTCAGGGAGTGTGTGTGCAGAGTATGGCTGCGATCAAGCCAACGGTGCCGGAGATTAGCTGTCCACAGACGGACGGACGGACGGACGGACGGACACACACACACACACACACACGGACGGACGGAGTGCAAAACATACTCTCTCCACTAGCTCTGGTCCATAGCCTTACTGCTTCTATGATTCTGCCCTGCAGTAAGGCTCTGCTACTTTCGCTTTTAAATCACACATGGAACTCAGACCAGCCTCTCCTCTTTAGCGTAAATACATTTTGGCCAAAAAGGGATTTCGTTTCCACCGGGGAAAAAAATACTTTCAGTTACTCCAATGCGCCCTCTACCGATATTGCCCGGAGAATTGCCTCATAGAGAATATTTTTTCTCCAGTGAAAAAAAATCCCTTTCTGGCCAAAAAGTACCGTTTATACGTGTGGTGGGGGGCTCAGAGTGCGTCCACTAAGGAAAGTAGGCTTTCTAATGACACAACCCGTCTTTGTATTGGTGAGTAGGTCTTGAGATTTCCACTAAAGAGGAGAGGCTGGTCTGAGTTCCATGTGAGATTTAAAAGTGAAAGTAGCAGAGCCTTAATGCAGGGCAGAATAATAGAAGCAGTAAGGCTATGGACCAGCCCTATCTCTCCCCATGCCTTCGGCCTGGTGGAGATAATAATGGTCCGTATAGGACGGAATAGTGGCTCTGTGCCAGAGGCAACTGACTTCCGGCCTAGCTGGCTACTTTTTCCTCACTTATACCACTTATCACTTATACCTCATATCCTTGTGGAATATGTCCTGTACTGTATCATACTGGCACTATCCAATAAAATTCCATACAGTACAAAGTACATGCTCCACAGTGCTCTCAGTACCTACAGTACGTACATAGATTACATCATCAACATAAAATGCTGCACACCAGACACTACTAGAAGGAAACCTTTTTCATTGGCATAAATTAAGCTCATACAATGGATGGACAGGTTGGCACAGTCAGTAACCAAATGTATAAGAGAAATCAGATAAGAAATGTATTAAAAACCATCCAATGTACTGAAGCTAACGTGCTGAGGCAATATAGAAATTGTGAGACCAAAAGAAAGGTATATTGTAATACTGCACAGTACAATCTGAAGATTCCATTTACTATTCAGGCATTTAGCATACGCTCTAACCCAGAGTAACTTAAATTTAGCATACACCTCTAACCAAGAGTAATTTACAAGTGCAAATTTCTAAGTACAATAAGCAAGTAAAACTTCTGGGAACTCAGATTAGTAAATAAGTAGTGCAAAATCAAAGCAATCAGAATGAGGAGGGGAAGGAGAGAGGAGTACTAGGTGGTGATGACGTGGAGTCTGGGTTTATTCCAGTAGTTTGGGAGCCAGGAGGGACACTCCAGATTTTACAATGTAGGGTAAAAGACGAGTTAATGAACTGCAATAGCCAGAATCCAGGTTACATCAGAGATGTGCAGCAAATTACGTTGCAAATTACGTTACAGCACTGTCTATTGGCAGAAGCTAATAAGCCATGTGCTGGAGAAGAGTGTGAATAGGTAGCTCAGTGTCTAAGCTGATCATTTTCTAACCGGGAAAAGGACACAGACAGTTAAAGGTTTGCAAGCTGGTTCTCATCTCAACCCCTTTCAACCCAGCCATTGTAAGTGAATGAGTGACTACTGACCTTACTTGACATTATGTATTATAAGTGACTGCCCCATACAGCTGCTGGGGATGCAGTAGTAACAGGAGCAGTCAGAAGCCATCCAGGAACATGATACACATCTAACCTAGAGGTGTGGTGTCACGTGGGAAGAAAGGTTACTATACTCATACCAAACATTCCCAATTACTTTATGTACCGGTACTGTGTGTGTGTGTGCGTGCGTGTGTGCGTGCAACCGTGCATGCGTGCGTGCGAGCTGCCCAGTTTGCAATTATTAGTGTGGTTACAGTAGGCGACCAGACTATACTTATTCCCGACTGTGTGTGTGCGTGCGTGCGTGCGTACATGCGAGCTGCCCAGTTTGCAATTATTAGTATGGTTACAGTAGGCAACCAGACTATACTTATTCCCGACTTTATAAGCATTCTGTATAACCATTTTGTGACGTCATGTGGCATCATGTGACGTCATGTGGGTCAATAGGCCTACATCGTCATACTGTACTTGGCGAGCTGCTTGAGGGAAATTGAAACAACACTTGCAATTTCCCAGAATTACACCTTTCTAGTAACTGACTTAGTTTAACTAACTTAAATTCTATGCCAACTTCCCATGTGGAAACATAGGCCCGAGGGTTCCATTTAAAGGCAGTACTGTATATGCCCCATGAGATGAACTGATGAGGAAATCAGAGGATGCTACAGCAGCTAATGTGTTTGGAGAGGGAACAGAAGCATTCTCCTGGGAGGGAATGGGACAACAGGGATTGGTCTGGACAATGTTTTCCCATGCTATACTGGATACGAGTGGAGAGTGGTTTATGAAGAGTCAATGGAAAGTTACGGAAAAACTCAAGAGTAAATGATTTGTTGCTTGTATGGGGGATTCGGGGGAAACGTGGTAAGTACTGAGAGCCATGTACATATTTAAAGCCATCCTAAAAGCTTTTTTTTGTTTGTTTGTTTGCTTGTTTCAAGTGACAAGGGGTTCTCTGAGACAGGTGTTACACAACTCAATCATGCCAAAGACCCCCAAACATCCACAGACCTGATCTACCACTATCTTTATTAAAATAATCCTCCATGTTCGTCCTTCGATGTACAGGTACAGTGTAAGGTGTGGAGGAGCTACACATTGAATTCTGACAAAATAAATGATTCACCCACATGCTCACAGAGGCCTTCAAGATATTGGCCAACCACAACTTGCCCTATACACTTTCTAAATGACTGGCCTGTACTCACTTGGCAACAGATGCAGGGCCACAGGCATCGGCATTCATTTTTACGTCGTGTGCCTCCGACCCGTTTCACAGCAGAACTGGTGTGAAACGTTGAACCCATGCCCGCGCTGGCAGCCAGCCTCTGATATAGTTTTCTGCATCGACAATGTTAAATCTGTTTGAGGAGTGCCTTTGCAATGTGTAAAATGTGTAGAAAGATGTCTTTATGAAAGGCAAGCTCATGACATGTGGTACTTGTTAATTTTTTTTAAATAGCTTAAAACGTCTGTGCCCCTCCCCGGACCCCACTTTGAGAAACAATAACCTTTGACACTAGGTCAAAAGGTAAAACAGGAACTATTTGTTACAGTAATATGCAGTATATAATCTCATATCTAAATAATAAAAAGATATATAATACAAATTGTATTCTCAATGCCAGCTTCGTATGTCAGATCCCTATATGTCCCCATGTGATATCTGCCGGAGCAGGGGAACTACACAGATTCCAAATATATTATTTCACAAAATAAAACATCATCCAAAGTAAAGCTTCATTCTAATTTATACTCCTTGGCCTTGCTTATAGTTAGTTTTTTCATGTTTCTTTTTTCAATTTGGCATTCCATGCTACACATGCTTACAATACCATAAGTTGGTCAAATCACAATACAGTAGGTATGTTTCTATAGCATTCCCTGGCTAAGAAAAACACTAAAATATCAATGCTTGTCTGAAAACAAACTATTTCACCTAGACCTAATAATTCAATCCAACAAAAACTGTCCTTAAACATTGCAGGTGAGAAGGCCATGCAGTTGCTCAATATCAATTCACTTCACAGTTACAACCAACTCTATAGGCTATGGTTACAATGGCTAGTACAAAGGTTGGGAGCATTTGCTTCCATGGAGTTGCAACCTTGTTTGTGCAGGCAGTCAGGAAATACTTTCCTATAGAAATAATATTGTAATGAAATTGTAGCCTGGCTTTGGCCATACTGATAACGTGGATTCACTCACGCTTCCTCCCCGGGGAGGAGGAGGCGTGAGTGAATCCACGTTATGGGTCTGGCCCATAGACTGTAAAAAAATATGGACAAAGCGTTCGCCGGGTCTGATATGGACGTAAAATGAAGCCAGTCAGTCCTAATCGCCATCTTTCTAGATCCGTTTTGGCCCAGCTGGCCATTGGCTGGCCCAGACAACGAGGCGGGACTTCCCCTCTTCTTCTTAGTTGGTTTTTATTTTGACTCGAACGGGGGGTGGCTCCCATTCATAGACTGTAACGGTAGCCACGCCCCTCAGAACATAAGCGACTTTATGGTCATTTTTTTAATAAATGGGACCATAATTTTCCAAAAAAGAATATTATGACAGGAGAAATGAGACTTTAAACTAGTGACTGGAAGCAGAAAGTATTCATGACCATGTTTATTAAGGTAATACAGTCTAGGTGAAGTTGGGCCCAAATACATGGACCTCTATGGGGATATAGGTTTTTTTGGGCCCAATGACAGCGCCACAACAGGCCATTATATGAACTTTCTGCCCCCCTGGTCTGGCCAAAGCCAGGCTAGCGTAGCCCCACACTGCACACAGTGCACAGCATTAGTTTACCTGACTATAGATTAAACTACGGGATATTACTCAAAGTCTCTTTAGATAGAAGTGATTGTGTGATTGAAGTAAAATGGTATTACCCTGGAGATTTATTCTCAGGGAGCAACAACAAAATGTTGACACTTTCATCTAAAGATATATCTTTTATTTTTATTTAACCTTTATTTAACCAGTAAAAACACATTGAGACTGCGTCTCTTTTACAAGTGGGAACTGGCCAAGAGACAGAAATAAAATTACACTTCAATACCACATCGTCAATGTTACATTTTGGACCAGCAAATACAACATCCATAATACACCTTAAAGTACCTATGAATAAATACAACAAGTTACCTGTCCTACTTTTTAGTAGCAGGGCAAAATACACCATATACACAATCTACACGATCTGAACCGATATAATAAATATATAGGCATGAACATAGGCTAGTAGCCTAGTACATATCCAAACATGTGCAGGTGTTGGACTGTACATCAAAGATGATCCTTTTGAAACTTCTCAAGGGAACTTTCAAAGACAATTTTAGTCTGGACTGTAGATCATTCCACGACCAAGGGCCAAAGAAGGCCATATCTGGTCAAACTAAAACATTCTTTCCTTAGGGACATGAAATTAACATGTTCACTTCACTGGTTCATGATGATGAGATCAAGGTCGAAGTCAACATCTGGTAATGAAATTGAACAGTGTGGTTGGAATATGTCTACAGAAGCACCGAGCAAGCATCTGAGATGAGTGGGACAGCAGCAGATGGGCAGTGGTTCTTAAAGTGGGGTCCAATGGGGTTCTAAATGGATCCTTAGAGCAGTGGTTCTTAAAGTGGGGTCCAAGGGGGTTCTAATTGGATCCTTAGAGCAGTGGTTCTTAAAGTGGGGTCCATGGGGGTTCTAAATGGATCCTTAGAGCAGTGGTTCTTAAAGTGGGGTCCAAGGGGGTTCTAAATGGATCCTTAGAGCAGTGGTTCTTAAAGTGGGGTCCAAGGGGGTTCTAAATGGATCCTTAGAGAAGTGGTTCTCAAGGTGGGGTCCAAGGGGGTTCTAAATGGATCCTTAGAGCAGTGGTTCTTAAAGTGGGGTCCAAGGGGGTTCTAAATGGATCCTTAGAGCAGTGGTTCTTAAAGTGGGGTCCAAGGGGGTTCTAAATGGATCCTTAGAGCAGTGGTTCTTAAAGTGGGGTCCAAGGGGGTTCTAAATGGATCCTTAGAGCAGTGTTCTTAAAGTGGGGTCCAAGGGGGTTCTAAATGGATCCTTAGAGCAGTGGTTCTTAAAGTGGGGTCCAAGGGGGTTCTAAATGGATCCTTAGAGCAGTGGTTCTTAAAGTGGGGTCCAAGGGGGTTCTAAATGGATCCTTAGAGCAGTGGTTCTTAAAGTGGGGTCCAAGGGGGTTCTAAATGGATCCTTAGAGCAGTGGTTCTTAAAGTGGGGTCCAAGGGGGTTCTAAATGGATCCTTAGAGCAGTGGTTCTTAAAGTGGGGTCCAAGGGGGTTCTAAATGGATCCTTAGAGCAGTGGTTCTTAAAGTGGGGTCCAAGGGGGTTCTAAATGGATCCTTAAAGCAGTGGTTCTTAAAGTGGGGTCCAAGGGGGTTCTAAATGGATCCTTAGAGCAGTGGTTCTTAAAGTGGGGTCCAAGGGGGTTCTAAATGGATCCTTAGAGCAGTGGTTCTCAAGGTGGGGTCCAAGGGGGTTCTAAATGGATCCTTAGAGCAGTGGTTCTCAAAGTGGGGTCCAAGGGGGTTCTAAATGGATCCTTAGAGCAGTGGTTCTTAAAGTGGGGTCCAAGGGGGTTCTAAATGGATCCTTAGAGCAGTGGTTCTTAAAGTGGGGTCCAAGGGGGTTCTAAATGGATCCTTAGAGCAGTGGTTCTTAAAGTGGGGTCCAAGGGGGTTCTAAATGGATCTTTACGGGTCTGTAACTCTGGAGTGTACACATGATCACCAAATGGGCCCTTATGGCTCTAGAACAGGGGTGTCCAAACTTTTTTCAAAGGGGGCCATATTAGAAAATATTAAAACACCCAAGGGCCAACCTTACTATATCTCCTGACATAATGTAGTGACGTACTAGTCTATAACAAAGTCACAATGTAGCGTCGGACTAGTCTATAACAAAGTCACATACATGTGCATTGCATTTAAACAATTCTATTGATATGATGAATCATATCATCATCAATATTTCATATCAATGGTCTTTTGTCGAGTGTGTGCTGTGAACAAAAAGTGTCTCTCAGCCTTTTTTCAGCCATATGTCACATTACATTACACATTAATTATATTCTGGGAAATGCCCAGGTTAAAAAGCTTGAATGCCTCCCCCTGGCCAGCCGGGGCGCCTGATGGAGGGGAAAGGAACTGGTTGGAATAACGTGTTCCTTACTTCCTTCCACACCCCTGTCAGATGTAAAGGAGCAACTTGGACACTCAGGCATGAAGGAAGCATGAGTTGAAGTCCGTTGGTCTCCCCAGGTTGGCGGAGGGTGTGTAGAGCCCAGGATCACATTTGATAATTGACACACGGGTGAAGAAAATGTCATACAGCCCGGCTGCGGGCCGTATTACATTTATCCCAGGGCCGCATTTGGCCCGCGGGCCACACTTTGGACACCCCTGCTCTAGAAGTTATCAGTTATCAGTCATTTAGTTAATCTCCATCATTTCACATTCATAATTTTGTATTTTGAACACAGGACTATAGTAATAGGAGCCAAATTTGTAGAGCTCACAGAGCCTTCAGAGGAGTGAAGTCCTGAATGCACCGTTTAAGCCTAAGTTTGGTGTTTACATTTTTTTCTTTTACTCTATATAAATGTGGTCTCATTGATTGATTGATTGATTAACAATTTGCAGAATTACAGTTCATTTCAAGTACAACTCAATACAAAAACTGTTAACTGTGAGCATTACACTTGTTTACAATAGGGCCCACCATTTTCAATTCATCAAAACATTTAGAGACGTACAAATATACACAACTACATAGTCAAAACAGGAAATCATCATAGAGGAGGTAAAAATTTAAAAGAAACATATACAGTGAGGGGGGAAAGGGGTGGGTGGGGGAAAATTGACAAGCATTTTCATAAAATCAACAGAAACCTCAGTGACTCAGATTAGGACTTTTGATACACAGTACACTCACTAGTGTTCAATGAATGACTAACCAAACGACCTGGAATATTTTGGTTTTGCTGTACTGTATTGTACTGTAATATTGTAGCTGCCTCTGACATCTGTGAAGTTATTTTTTAGTCATAGTAATGTTTCACCAGCAGGTGGCAGTATACAATAGTTCGCTAAACTGAATGGGGTAGGGATTGTACTATTATTTGGTTGTAGTCACAAATGTTCAGTGTTGGCAAGTAACTTAAGTAATATACTACTTTCAGTAATATTATTACTTTTTTCCAGTAATATGTAACTTAACTAGTTACTTTCACATTTTGAGTAATAATATTACATTTACTTTTTTCCAAAAGTAATATTATTACTATTTTCACGAGCCTTGGTGGAACTGTGGGTTTGAGTGTTTATTTATAATGGTAGCCTGGATAGGGGTCAAGTTGCTTTGCAGACTGCTGATCCGCTCTAGATCTAGACTCTAGTGCGGATACGGAAACGATGCGTGAAGTATCGGATGCAGAAGTATCGGATGCAGAAGGGCGGGCCTTAAACCGTCCAGAATGCAGAACAACAACCTAAACTAGTGTGTGTAACTCGTTAGACTGCACTGTTAGAGAGAAGAGACGTAAACAAACTAAGCATGGAGGAGGTGGATCAGACAGAGACACCGGCACAACAAAGCGTTATAACATTCAATACTTGGAAGTATTCGCATTATTTTAAGTATGTCCGCGATCGAGACGAGATGAACATTATTGTCCACTGCAAGTTGTGCATAGGGAAGAAGCTATATTCCACGTCAAAAGAATCTACTTCAAATATCAAGAAACACAAATAAACAGAATAGGGGAGAGGGGACTGCTAATGTTGAAAATGCAAAGTAAGACTTTTGGGGACAAAATATGCAATTACTGGAGGCGAGAGAAAAAAGTTATAAGTAAAGTAACTAGTTACTTTTCTCAGGTAGTAATAAGTAGTGTAACTTTATTCCTTTTTTTTAAGTAATAAGTAGTATATTAGTGTTAAAGTAATATTTTGCCAACACTGCAAATGTTATAACAAATGTTATTTCATCCTAGCTTCATCACCTCCTCCTGGGTTCAGAATGTAGGACTACAGCAGATATTCAGAGCCTCAAGAGATAAAGGAACAAGGCAGAATGGGTTCTGGGAGGAAATGATATGATGGGGGAAAAAGATTTCAAACAGTTGCTTTCTTTTGACACAATTCTTTATTTATTTTAGCTCCCTTGTTTCTGACCTTTCTGGGACAAAATTTGTTCACACATAATTACACTCCCTGCACAGAATATAAATGTGTGTGTGTGTGTGTGTGTGTGTGTGTGTGTGTGTGTGTGTGTGTGTGTGTGTGTGTGTGTGTGTGTGTGTGTGTGTGTGTGTGTGTGTGTGTGTGTGTGTGTGTGTAAATAAGATAAAGAAAAAGTAGAGCAAGTCTAGAGAGAAACACACGTGCACTGCGCGCACATGTGTTTATGGCTAATGATTCCAGGTATGATTCCAGTTAACCAAATATGTCCTATACTGTATGACCCCAGTCAACCAACAACATAACCTTAACATGCATGTAGAAACATTACAGAAAGTAGGCTCCTTGCAGATTGCGAGTAATGCAAAAAGAGAGGTGGTAGATGGTCTAGTAATTGCAATATTCTATGAATATTCTATGAATGTTCGTATCAGCATGAAAGGACAAAGCAGAGCACATCAGTAGTATTACTATTTTCTCACATCTTTTACAAATGTTACAATAGTGGCACATTCAACACTTATGTTCGTAGAAGAGGCAGTAGACGTAGCAGTTGCCAAAATGACTGTAAGAAGCTATAGCATAAAACCTGAATGAAAGTGGTACAAAAGGACTGAAACAATATTCATAAAAGTATATTCTTCATAAGAAATATGGCTATGGCTTACAGTGATGAACGTTTTGTACAGTTTCCTCTACTATACTGCTGGTTTCTCTACACATGCTTAAAATCTCTAAAAGTACTGTCTTTTCGTGTAAGGCAATGGCAAAATTGCTGATTGTTAATCCATCAGGCATCATTACACAAAAGAGAGCAGCTTGAACTGCCTTGCATGGTTTCCTTGGATGAAGGTGTTTTATAAATGCAGTTTCACCATTTAGCATATAATACAGGAAATGCATTTGTTAGTCCTGAATTAGCCTCAACCCTTTATCTAGATTTTAAACACACAAGCTAATGTAAATGTACAAAGTTGATCTTTTTCTGATTTTCAACGGCAGGTCTCTAAGGATGGATATTAATGCCGGTTCATCATACCATTGATCGTCCACCACTTTGGAAAATTACTGAGTGGATTGCCATGAAATCTGCTGTGCACCCTCAGGGTCCTTGGAGGATGACCCCTAGTGATTTTGATGATCCCATGGCCTTTCCTCTAGTGCCACTTTTAGGCCAAATCTCCAGTTGCACACAAGATATCTCAGAATTTAAAGCGTGCACTGCCATGAAACGTTTGCCATGAGTGTATTCCTGACCATTTTAGTAACCAAAACGCCTGGGTTTCCGCCGGGGCTACATTTGAGTGACGGAAGTCAGGTATGATACCTGACGAAGACCCACAAGGGTCGAAACATTGTTCCGTTTTGTCAATAAAGACCATATGGGAGCTTAAGATCGGTGTGAGGACTTCCTTCCTTCTAAACTGTACGTATTTCCATTCAGCACCCGTAGAATGTATTGAGATGTGCGTGCTTCCCTTTTGGATTCTATTTCTACATTTGAGTGACCCCATGAGATTTTCTCTAGCACCACGCTCAGGCCAAAACGTCAACATGCATCATCTTATTATAATCTATTGCGGGATGAACCCTTTGAACAGTGCTGATTTTGGTGATCCCATAGCCTTTCCACTAGCACCACCCTTTGGCCAAAATGTCCAGTTGAGTGAAAGGAGCAGCCCAGCCTCTAAGGGCTTTTGGACTCTTGTCCCATATCATTTGATCCCAATTTGTAAACTGGAAGGAAAAGCCTGCATGACATTTTCATCCTCTTTTTTGATAGGTTTACAATACGTCTGTGCTGCTATCTTTACTCGTCCCTAGTCGAGTTCTCCTCTCCTGGGATATAAACAGAATTGTGTGAACAACTATACCTGAAGTCACGAATGCCTTCCTTTTGGTACACATTTTATGTGTGGCGCATTTACACAGAGAACAGAGGCCATTCAAAATACGATGAAGTCGCTACAATGGATGGGTGAGTGGCTGGGTTGTGGGGGGGATATCTGTGTGACTTTTCTAGACAGAGCTCCATGGAGAGAGAAAAGATCAGGAGAAAGCAGAGCATCATGAACTCACCGAAGCATTTACACAGCTCAGTGGACTGAGAGACAAAATACGGTCTAAAAGCTCAGTCGCCCCACACACTGCAAGTTTACATAATCTGTTCCAGTGTGGCTGTGCACATGAATGTGAATATGAATTTAAGCGTGACGTGTGATGACCTTTTACCAAGTGAGTTCCAAATTCCATTGTACTACGCAATAAATTCCACCTGATGGCGTTTGCAGCTCTTTAAAAATGTTTTATTAATGCATGATAAATGTATTGCATTGTATTGTATATGCATTCGAATTGTCCAGGCTTATTTATTAATTGTTGTCATTATTATCAACATTATCCTGACACAGCAGCCCCAACCCCTAGTTTCTGCAGGTTAAATGGTTCCATCTGTAATTAATGCCACACAGTGATTTATTTGACACAGGGAATGTTTACAGGCCTGAAACCATTGCCTCGTCATAGTGAGTCATTTGCAACACATGTAATTTCATATGCACAAATCACACATTTGAGTGTGCGTGTGCGTGTGTGCGCGCGTGTGTGTGTGTGTGTGTGTGTGTGTGTTAAACAGACAGAGTCTTATAAGTGAAGATGACGGTGAGAAAACACACATGCCAGATGGGAGGGGGAGAGTAAAAGAGGGAGGTTAGGTGCAAGCGTGCAGCCGTGACAGTAGCCAGCCAGCACTCTCTGCAGCAGGCAGGGATCTGTGAGGGGCAGAGCTCCACCACGGAGCACAGCCGCAGGGCTCCCACTACAGCCCAGAGGACACACACACACACACACTAGTATTATACTAGTATTAGATCAAAAGACACGCTGCTGCCTCTCAGACCACTGGAGGAACAGACGGGACACAAAGACAGACAGATTAGGAGAAGAAATGCCCGGTTGGGCAATTACAGAGGCGAGGTGAGAAGAAGTGGACCAAAGTGCGTTTCTTCAGACGTATACATACAGAACTTTTATCGCTCAAGGCACTTCACGCTCGGTTCACGCTCTCCTTTCTGGAAGTTCTTCAATAATTCATCTTCTGCCTCTTCCCTATCTGTGGACTTTTTCTTTGTGTGTGGTTTAATGCCCGTTCCTCACAACAACCTCAGAACACGTGTGTACACTTCAGTGAAACGCACATGTTTGGGAATAACTGTCTGACTTAACAGATACCTGGAAGGAATTGTATGACATTAAAAATCATTCACCTGGGTTGGAAAAGTGCAGAAAATGCTCAATCTTGTAAATGACTTTAATGCTTATCTCAGTTTTTTCACTGAAGATTTCCTCAAGAAGACATTACGACCTCAAATCTCATAAACTATTAAATTGTTTCTCTCCTATTGGGACAATTCCTTGTTGCATTTTATATTCCTATAGAGGGATTTATTTTTATGAAGCCAGATTGGAGCATAGTGGATTAATCTTCTCTCTTGAAGCCTTGGCCCCATCACCCGCCACCACTTGCTTTGGGATGGCTGGTTGTACCAGCCGCTGCAGACAGGGAGTGCTCAAATTAATCCAGTCTCTGCAAAGACTTGTGTCAGGAACCCTCACGAAAGGTACTGTAATGTCTAGCCTTAATAGCTTAACATTGTTTTGTCTTTCACCAATTTATTCGCCCATGTTATTGTTTACTGTATCTTTATTTTATAGTTGGATGTGTCTAATTTAGTTTTAGCTTGTAGCCTACTGATGAGTAGCAATCCTATTCAAAGAAAAAGCCCTGAAATTCTTAATGTGGTGGCTGAAATGGAGTTAAAATGATGCAGACGACAACGACAAAACATGCCATTCTGATTTGAAAATGCCTGCTTGCTGTGTCGGAGTCGGGATACCAGTTTATTGATTAAACCCGCAGGCTGTCTGATGGACCAGCAAAGACATGATGTAGAATGCTCTCAGTAATTGAGAGAGAGAGGGGGGGGGGGTATTTCAAGGACACCACACCAGTTTGATATGCATTAGGCCCCCATTTCAAACATTTTGAATCTCTGGGACCTCAATCTACAGTGCAAAATCCCCAGTGTCAATTTAACTCTGAAACTGACCAAATGGCCGGAATCAAAATGGAACTGTGCTGGTCCATTTGGTTCCTAACTCTCCATCCTTTAGCTGGGGCCCCCCGGGCCCTGACCTCATGTTGAGAAGCAGTTTTCTATAGCCTCAAGAACTCTAAGTTATCACCACCTCTTTCCTATTTTCATTTCATTCCGGTAACAGTGATACACAATAAAATCCATAGAATTGATTTAACTCTGACTGGACAAACGGGTCAATTTGGTTCCATTTGTAAACTCTCAGGGATATTGAATACTGAGGATTGTATTGCACTGTCACATTTACAGGTACCTATCTCATCTGGTGCACAGGTGAGATGAGGGTAGCAGTGTCCCCTACTGGCCTTTTTTTTTAGACAGAAACAAATGATGGTTCATTTATAATCTGCTGTACAACGGTGTCGCACATCAAAAACTGGCTGATCTACAAGCTCACAACATGTCAGCACAGTTCAGAACTAGGCCACGCCGAGACTTGCGCCTGCACGAATGATTATTCAAGGATATATGCAGCAGAGCTACTATTTTCAGAGGCAGAGACTGCATTCCGTTTCCATGAGAACTCACATTTTCATTTGAGTGCAGCATTCTATACTCAATACCACCCCATGTAGACCTCAATAATATTACAAAATCATATAGATTTCAATAAACATCACCTCTTGCCTCAGTTGTTTTCATACATGTCTGGAGAGAGCAATGCAAATGTGACCTGAGGGCCTCAGGGAGTCAAGCATACAGTAAGACATTTTACATAGCTTGTTCATGAAGAAATAATCAGGCCATATACAGCCCCCATGCAACCGCATACTCAACACTACTCAACACTAAAAACCACACTTGTGTGAAGTGAGCTGTGCCCACTGTATTTAAATAGTCACTAAAGTGTTAGTTTAGTGCTCTAAACAAACACTCTAAACTAAAATCCCATAGACTTGGCTGACATAATCTTCAAATGCCATGCATCGGAGGGGCTAGCGCCCCTCAAAAAATAACTCAAATAATGATGGCATCAGAGCTGAAATTAAATTGAGATCAAATTAATTAAAGGGAGTCACTGGTCATACCTGTATATTGCTGACTTATACAGAATATTGTCCGGCACTGAAACCCTTAGGCTGTGTGTATCTTGGATTGATCCATCTCCGAGTCTGTCTGTATTGCTGAGTTGATGCACTATGCCCAACAGTTGATTTAAAGTACAAGTGACAAGAGGTCACTTTCCTTTGGTATGTTATGAGAGTCAGGAGAAACCGATAAAAGAGACAGTGATGGTTATGGAAGCTGTCAGATATAATCTATCATAAGTTATAACTGTAGGTATTAATCATGTTTTAATCAAGCCTAGAGTCGCCATGTCCTCCCACATGATGTTGCTGTACCCGTCTCTCATCCATAGAGCATTATTACTGGTAGTTAAAGGCATCTCAGCTTTGTTTCAGGTATTATATGTGTTTTTATGAGTGCTGCTTAACGGCCAATCTCTATGGGGTACACACAAAGCTGGGCATAGGAGGGGCTAGCTACTAGCGCCCCTCAAAAAGATAGAGCCTATTCATCATCATATAGTTCATTATGTTTATGGCATGAGGGGGAAGTCACAGATCCACTCCACACAGATTGGTTTGATGTACCCTGTGTGTACCCTCTGCCAAGTAACATAACTCAGCCCCAGAGAAGCAAGAGCGAGAGCATCTCTCTGGAGAGATTACCTTAGACTTGTCATACTGTACATTACATGCATGTGGTTAGAAATGCATATTTTCAGGTACTTCATATATACACGGTAAACTGAAAGCTAGTCAAAACAAAGAGATGGGCAATACTTTTTAATGGATTCACTCCTAAATAATTGCTGTGTATTTATAAATATGGAAATAGTGCATACAGTGCATGTTCGTGCTGAGATCTTTAAAACACTGTTATGCATAAAGTATGCATGCATGCTTTGTAACAAACACTGAAACTGTGTGCATGTGTGCAGCAAGCCCACACAATGAATATATATATAAACCCCACAATTATCCATAAATGGCTGTGGAACGCCTCCTACAGGCCCACGGTTTCACAACTCAGCTATTTTTCTCAAACTTGTTCATTCTTCATAAATTATGGATAAAAGTAACACTAATAGACAGGGCACCTTAGTGGCTCACCTGGTCAGCACACATACCACACAAATAAGGCTATAGTAATAGTATAGTCCTATTCACCCAAGACTTCCTGTCTGACATTAGCCTAAATGCCCTTCACGACCATTACATCTTAACATTAACATTGTAACCAGCTACCACAGTAGTTAAATTAAGTGCATTAACGTTTCAGTGTGTTCATCATCTATTCTACCCTAATCACCCTCACACACACACTGCTCTCTACATTTCTCTGTAGCTGTAAAGGCGTGGATTGAAGCTGACAGCATGTGTCTCTGCTTTTAAATTTTAAATAATCTCTACCCATTGTAACACCTCCCCGCTCTCCTGTTTATTTTTATCCCTCACCTTCGCTCACTCTCTGTACTCTATTCTCTGCATTCGTTTTCCATTTCCTCCACACTTGTTGTCATGGTTTTCATAATTAGAGCCCATAATGTTTCATTATTCTGGCACGGCAACATTGTGGTCTGGTGTACTGTGATATATTGCATGTTGTACCAGTTATATTATATAGGCCTACCATTGCACAATGTCAATTATCTGATCTGATTGTGTCTAGCTATGCAATCAAATACAAAAAACCTGGCAGTGCCAAAGAGGAACTTACATTGCTGCCACCTGTTGTCCAAAAAGTAGAATAACAATCTCGCTAATATAGGCCTATAATTTTACTTCTTTAGTTTATAGCCACAATTGTGGCTTTGTTTCAGTAACACAATGTCCTCAAAAGTTCCTTTGTAAGGTCACCTGTGAGGCTGTCAACTCTCTGCTCACGCTTTCAAAATAAATAAAAAACTATTATATTTTACTGTGTTTACTGCAATCTGAGATGTAAAAGGAAGCTGTGACTACTGACTATGTGGGTGATATATAAGTGATATAATTACAGTTGTATAAGGTCTGTAGGCCTATATCAACTGTATAGTTGCTAGGTTCAACAAGGCAAAATCTCTACTGTGGTTTTAAATGACGTCTTCAGGGGAAATATTAAACATGAATTAGCTTTACTTTATAGAGTCATGAATGAACATTTGCAGTCTTCTCTGATGGGATTTGGTAGGGAGAGAGTAAAATGTGTAGTTGGGGAAAGGGATGCTGAGGAGAAGAGACAGAGAAGGGGGGAGGGGGGCATAGAAGAACAAATGTAACTAACACCAGCGACATCAACACGGGGTCATCCCTATGTTCCCCTGCACTTACCTTAGGCTTTAGGGTTAGCGTTAGGTTTCTGGTTTAAGGACTTCAGTGTTTTGTACTATACAATTGTATGTATAAGTACAGAACAAAGAATGTTTGTTTTTGCCATCTTTGTTGAAGAGTCTGAGCAATTATGTTTTAGTTTATTTTATGCCAGTGTTAATTTTTAGTTGGCTAAGACTAGATAGTTTAAGTAGCCTAGGCAGGCCTAAAGTTCAATGGATTGTTCAAAGACTGAGCTTCAATCAGAATTTGCTACTAAAAGTAACACTAAGACTAAGTTGCTAAAATACTTTTAGTCTTACTAGAATTACTAAAATTACGTTTCTGGTTAAGGTTTAGGTTTATTCTAAGTGAGGAACAAAGAACCTTTTTTGCATGGTGGGGAACATAGAACCTGGGGAACATGTACACTCCTGATGAAACCACCAGAGCCCTGAAGAGAGAGTATACAGAAAATCGCAAAACAAAAAGTAGAAATGTGATGTCCTTAGAAATATTAAGAAACAATCTTCACACCTATGAGGAAGAAGTTAAGGCTGCAAGAGCAACACCATCCATCCTGCTCCTTAATATATATATATATATTTTTTAAAAGAAATCACCAAAGAGGATTAGAATGAATATCCACAGTGATTTGTGCATTACACTGGACTAGTGCCCACCCATTACACTATCCTCCCTTATAAAGATTGTTTCCACAATGAAACATGCAACTTTGACAGTGTCCCCAAAGCCCTCCTGAGGGACGTGTGTGACATAGTCAGTCTCAGAATCATCTCTTTAACAAGTGGTACCTATCCTCTCAACAAAACCATGGTCAGTGGTACCTCTCCTCTCTTAACAAGTCCATGGCCAGTGGCCTAATCAGATATGTTTTTCATCCATTCAATTAGATATGACTACCAAAATGTTTGTAGACGGGGCCTGTTTTGCCAAAATAAATTACACAAATCATGACATGAATATGATGTGCCCCAAATTATAATAAACACATTGAGGTGCCTGACGCAAAAAGCAATTTCACTTCCATTGGTGATGGATAATTTTAAATGGAATCCATCTTTAAAATAATGATACTATGTAAGGACTGTATTAATACTGTATTAAATAATAATAAACAATAGCTTAGGATCGATAGCTTGAGAGCTAGAGCTAGAAAGAACTCCGGAGCACCGGAACTGAATAAATACTTATACTTTAGAAAGTAATCTAAGTACCATAAATACTCTTTACCAGAATAGAAGCAGAGGGCTTGTAACTTTACAGAAATGGATATAAAAACCATTTAGGCTATGATGAGTAAAAGTCAGAGTATAACAGAGTTAACCAATATACCTTAGAATGAATTGACGGACACAAGAAAGAGAACTCAGACAAGCAGAACTTAGAGGGAGGTTCGATCAGATATATTCACCATTGCCTCGGGAGAGAAGAAGACATGTCATCCGGACAGCGTTTCACAACGATCTCTGACCATGTTCAATTAAACATGGTTGATATAGCATACCGTAATCAATACACCGGACAATGTGTTGAACAACAAGGTTAAAAAACATATTTGTTAACAAATGGACAGATAATGCAAGACGTCACTGAATATTGCATACAGAAAATATCTCACGGGGCAGAGATAGTCCTGATATGAATATCAGTTAGTGGAATCAGGTGACAAGGCAGAACGTCATTGAGTGCAGTTTACCAGTCTGTTAGAGCGAATACTAACTTTCAAGGGCAAAAACACAGAGGCTGGGTGTTTTGGCCAACGAAAACAAAACAATTCTTATCTACCAACGCTGGCTAGGGAAAAGTATTACTATCGAGACTCAGAACCATACTATTTTAAAGTCCGTGGGACAACCGGACATCAAATGTCAGTCACAGGGCAATTAGATTAAAAGGTCAAAAGGTCAAAAGAGCATTCACCCACAAACTAGACCAAATATATCTATCAACTCCATCGCATTTTGTGGGCGAATGGTCATGTGACCTTTGACAATATCAAATCCTCAGGGGAAACTTTACTTTAACAATGAATTAAACAGGAACAGAATGGCAACAGGAACAATGAAAACAAAAAAACACAATGATTTCAACTTTACTAGGCATAAAATCCTTATTTAGATGGTACTTTGGGAACGAGAAAGAATGGCTTTTCTTTCTTGATGATGATGATATCTTCGGGATTGGCAACCAACCCAGCAAACCGTTGCAGCCAAGGCCTGGCCGGCGAGATGTGTCATTTTGACCACATGAGTGTTCATTTTTAGAGCAGTTCTTCTGGTTCGCCATCAGTTCGTTGTCAGAACTGAATCTGCGAGAGTTCTTTTGGCTCGTTGTCGGAGCCGATTCTTCGCCCCTCCCCCCCCCCCCCCCCCCTAATGACAGGTTCACAGATACATTCTCTGCAAACCGCCATGTGGGCGATACTGATATGGCGTCACATGGTTCAAGAGCTTGGAGAGGGGAAACGGGGTATTCCGATGGTGATATTATTCATGCGCTCCAGCGCGATGTCGCAACAATGTCTTTGGGAGTCCCTTAGTACCATATAAAGGTCAAAATATAGAATCAAGTGATTCCGGGGAGATTAATGCCTAGTCCAATTAAACTCATGATGATAAAAACCAAAAAAATAAAATGGAGAGGTAGGTGTTCCTATTTATTAAACTCAATTTAAGGTGAAAGGGGTGGTTCTGGGATAATAGGTTATGTTATGGGGAAAATAAAGTTAACTGTTTACAGGGGGGATATTCCAATATAGGGGAAATATGAATCCAATATGAAATTTAAAATAATCAAAATATGATGAGGTGGGATAATGAATTATAATGGAATGAAATTTAGATGGTCCCAAAGATGGGATAAATCAGTTCAAATAATCTATGTAATGGGCTCTCAGATCTTATGATGAAATGGAATGGTTATAACAGTAAATATTAAATCAAATCAAATCAAAATTACCTAATATTTATTTAATTGTGGGGAGAAGGGAATATTAGGGGAACATGTCTTGGGAAGCAGATATTAGCAAACAGAAAAGAAAAACATTCAATAAACCACATACAACATGAAAACAAAAAAATGGTGAAACGAAAACAAAAAATGTCTGGTGAAACGTGAGTGGATTAAATTTGTTCCATATGGGAAATCTATGGGCAACTGATTAGGGCAAACTGTTCTGGGGGTTGGGCCTAACCATAGTGAATTCAGACGGTTCTGAGTTGGGTCGGGATCAAGTGTCAAACCTTGTACAAGGATGGAATGTCGACGTCCACAATCAACAGAGCAATCAGACAAATGAAGAGAAGTCAGACCAGCCGAACAATCTCCCTCGTATTTTGTGGAAGTCGAAATTCCGTCGGTTTGTCCCTTGAACACGACCCGCACAGAAGTCCGTATCTGGAGATAAAACAGATAAAACAAAGAACAAACTGGTGAATGAAATGAAAAAAATAAAAATAAAACATAAAATAATACAATAAAATAATAATTCTGACAAACACTTCAAACTGGTTCTAACACCTGCGCATGTGCACTGGGCAGATGAAAGGCAGAAAGAGAAAGGTATCTTAAAAAATATATATATATATATACATATTCATATTTCTCCTGAGGGCCTGGTCTTTATCAAAATAACCAATATTTATATAGATATTTATATTTCTCCTGAGCGTTCCGTAAAAATGCACTTTTTATGGTCTGACGACCGTTGAATCCGAACGACACATGTTAAAGTATGTAAACGACTGAACGTTCACATGTTATGCACAAAATGATGTAGCTGGTAGAGAGCTGTATGCCTCCCAGAAATAACTGATTATTCTGGGGGATTAAAAGTATGTGGTTGACTGATCAATACACATGTTTTGTAAAGTATGTAAACGACTGATCGTTCACATGTTATGATTGCTTTCAGGAATAACTGATTATTCTGAAGGCCTGGATGAACAGACTGATCTATTCACCCCTAAATTAGCACACTAATTTACTGATAAACTGTATGCCTCCCAGAAATAACTGATTATTCTGGGGGATTAAAAGTATGTGATTGACTGATCAATACACATGTTTTGTAAAGTATGTAAACGACTGATCGTTCACATGTTATGATTGCTTTCAGGAATAACTGATTATTCTGAAGGCCTGGATGAACAGACTGATCTATTCACCCCTAAATTGGCACACTAATTTACTGATAAACTAGTTGTGCTACTATTCTAAGTAAACAATAAATGTGAGAATCACAGAGAAAATGAAAACGGGTTGTACTGTGAAATCTAGTAGCGCTCCAGGAATTCAACAGTATAGGGAGGGAGAGCACGTCTCCGAATGACCAAGGATAGAGGGCAAAGAGAAAGATAAAGTATTCTGTTACCACAGTGAACAGTTTGACACATGAAGTCTGTACACTGGACTTTAAGAAAGTACAAATAAAAATAGAATAATAATCACTTGTTTTAACTAATTGAGTGAGATATCAAGACTAACTGTGACATCTGTTTGTTTGTTTTTTTGTTTGTTGTTAGTACTATAGACTATAGCACCTGAATTGTCAACATAAAGAATTCAAATTAAAAAAATAAAATAAAATTAATTCAATTTAAAATCAAAAGCGAAAATCTAAAATTAAAATTAAAATTAAAATTGAAATTGAAACTGAAATTGAAAAATTAAATTTAAAATATTTCAAAATTAAAATCAAAATTAAAATATTTCAAAAGATTTTTTTTTTCTTTTTTTTATGAAAAATAAAATAAAAATAAAAATAAATAAAAAATAAAAATGTAAAAATAAATGTCAATAAAATAAATACATTTAAATAAATTAATTAATAATACTGGGAAGTTTACCTAACGTAAAAATGAAATATTAAATGTTATTTAGTTGGGTTTTGGTAGAATGGAGGCTATACTTGAGAAATGGTGGAATCGGGGTCTGACAGTAATTGTCGTCATGATCCTATATTTCTTAATAATGTAATATTAAATGTAGAACTCAGTGGAGAGTTGTACCAAATGTAAAGTGAAATGTTCCTCACTCACGCACACATGCAAACACAGAGAGAGAGAGAGAGAGAGAGAGATATCAAAGAACAGTGTGATCTGTTCGCTTTGGAAAATGGTGAAATGATCCTTTAAGGGGAAAACATTCTAAAGGGAGAATAACTAAGAGTTTACACTGTTGAATGGTCATGGTCAAGATAGGATATTGTGACCATTCAATTAGCAGGAAATAAATTGAACAAAACAAACTTGGGACCCTTCCTAGCACCTAATAATTGGACAAGCACACACACACGTGCACTAAGACTGGGAGGGAGAAACATGCACGCACACACACACGCATACGCACACACACACAATATACACACCACCGGCACAGGATTCACACACACCCCCACGCCTCCCACTGACATTCCAGAGATAACAGCACCCTCTAAAGTAGGGAGTGTCCTTTCAACCACACACAGACACTAATGGATTTAAAAAGAGCTATTATTAATTTAAAAACAATGGGAATTAAATAGTCAAATTTAATTATGGTATTAATAATCTTATATTGTTTTGGGATGTTAAAAAAATTGAATGAATGAATTAGTGTTAAGTACTGGGAAAAGCATGTGAATGAACACCAGTCTGTTTATGGATCGTTATAAGGTAGAAAATTTACCCTTGCATTGATCGCTCCGTGTCGACTCGGAGGAGAAAGCAAGAATAAATATTATATATACATTTCCCGCACACAATGAAGCGATCGTTCTACACCGAGTGCTGGAAAGTAGTTACGATTCACAAACAGACCATGCTAAAATAATTTATGACATGATAAAAAGTTCCGCTACTTTGTCTTAAGTTGATAAGCTAAAATGAATGCCTCGCTGCTCGAGGCGTTATCAGGGGAAGAATTATAATGACAGTATAATCTAAAGAAAGACAGAGAAAGACATCAAGCATTGATTTACTTAACTTGTATCGTAACCGAAGCAGACAATCACTGTCCGGAGGAAGAAGGAGCCAGCAGTAGAGAGACAGCCGGGAGGAGGGTTGGTTCTGTGGAGGAGCGTTCCGACCCTGGACAAGCCAGGCTTGTCAAACCCCATGCGTCGATCGCTTGTCCACAGATCCGTGAGAGGTCCATGAAGTGTTCACTACTGTTGAGCCGTGAGCCGTTCACGGACCCCAAAATAAAAAAGTCGCTTGTCCGTCGAAATCTGATGACATGCATTCCGATACAATGGCGAACACTGATCACAAGAAAACTCCATGCTCAAAAAAATTGCTCGTCTGATCCTCCTTGTGTGTGTCAAGTGAATTTGAGGAAGTGAATTAATAGGCCTGGTTGTTTTTCTTTTCGGAGCTGCTAATAGAAATTAGGCTTAAAACTCGTTAAAGGAGGCAAGATTGGACCAAAATGATGGATAATTTTAAATGGAATCCATCTTTAAAATAATGATACTATGTAAGGACTGTATTAATACTGTATTAAATAATAATAAACAATAGCTTAGGATCGATAGCTTGAGAGCTAGAGCTAGAAAGAACTCCGGAGCACCGGAACTGAATAAATACTTATACTTTAGAAAGTAATCTAAGTACCATAAATACTCTTTACCAGAATAGAAGCAGAGGGCTTGTAACTTTACAGAAATGGATATAAAAACCATTTAGGCTATGATGAGTAAAAGTCAGAGTATAACAGAGTTAACCAATATACCTTAGAATGAATTGACGGACACAAGAAAGAGAACTCAGACAAGCAGAACTTAGAGGGAGGTTCGATCAGATATATTCACCATTGCCTCGGGAGAGAAGAAGACATGTCATCCGGACAGCGTTTCACAACGATCTCTGACCATGTTCAATTAAACATGGTTGATATAGCATACCGTAATCAATACACCGGACAATGTGTTGAACAACAAGGTTAAAAAACATATTTGTTAACAAATGGACAGATAATGCAAGACGTCACTGAATATTGCATACAGAAAATATCTCACGGGGCAGAGATAGTCCTGATATGAATATCAGTTAGTGGAATCAGGTGACAAGGCAGAACGTCATTGAGTGCAGTTTACCAGTCTGTTAGAGCGAATACTAACTTTCAAGGGCAAAAACACAGAGGCTGGGTGTTTTGGCCAACGAAAACAAAACAATTCTTATCTACCAACGCTGGCTAGGGAAAAGTATTACTATCGAGACTCAGAACCATACTATTTTAAAGTCCGTGGGACAACCGGACATCAAATGTCAGTCACAGGGCAATTAGATTAAAAGGTCAAAAGGTCAAAAGAGCATTCACCCACAAACTAGACCAAATATATCTATCAATTGGTGCACCACAAATGCTATAAATCACTGTTGTTTTGCAGAAATGTATATATTTTTCTCTTCTCCACCAGGTGACAATGTCCACCTGGCCTACAGGGCACAGCTCCGTGGATTCGTCTATAGTCAGAGTGCAACTCCAAAAGAGCTTTCACTTCTGCCCTATGGGGGCAACCACAATGTCAAACAGTTTCCCCGATCCCCCCCGCAGCTTCCTCGTCTCCCGACACCCCAGACCCCACAACACTGTCCAGGGTATAGACAACCTGGGCTGGCGGAGATCTGTGTTCCGAGAAGTACACTTTGTATTCAATTTGTATTCATGATTTGACTAATGTGCAAAACAATTTGTCTGTGTGTGTGTGTGTGTGTGTGTGTGTATGTGTGTGTGTGTGTGTGTGTGTGTGTGTGTGTGTGTGTGTGTGTGTGTGTCTCGATGGAAGAGCAAAAAAAGAGGGAAATGTACAGTATGATAAAATGCAAATAACAAAGCCCTCTGAGCCGTTACACTTTTTGCATTAGCCACTATATGCTGAGTGGGGAGGGGGGAGGTACTGCAACAGTTACTGATGTTATCTGACAACAGGGCAGCAAGAGAAAAGAAGAGGAGAAAGGAAAAAAGATGAAAGAAGAAGGGGAGTGGTAACGGAAGGGCAACGTGTGTTTGGAGAGAGAGAGAGAGAGAGAGAGAGAGAGAGAGAGAGAGAGAGATCAGTAAACCGAGAAACACCGTATGAGAAAGAAGGACATTCATCAGATAGATCTAAAGCCACTGAGGAGATAAAAGGAATGCCTCTCAAAGATACTGAGCAATAGATGGAAAAGATACAAAAGGCTTCTGACAAAGAAACCTCAGAAATACATAAAGGACTACTCTCTGGGCTGCTTGAATAGACTGGTTTCCACGGTGACAACATGGGTGCAGTGGTGGGCACTTTGACCATGCAAACCAAGCAGAGGAGACCCTCCAGAGGTACGTCAATGATCACCAGAAAGACAGGGAAGACGGATAAATAGATGCAAGCGATCTGATAATCATTTGGGTCGGTGGGAATGCCCATCAATGATTATTGATTAATGTATTGTTCCTCTATTGGAGAATGACACGTCAACTGCCAAATATTTGCAAAGGTCCATTAAATGAAATCGTCTTAACAATGAAGAGCTTATAGTGATATTATTGTGGATTGAATACGCCGTATTGGGGAAGTTCATTTGTCGGTTAGCCACATTTGATCTCCTTTTACCTAAACCTGAAGTGGTTTACAAGTAGCAATGTTAAGAAATACAAGAAATGTCAAAAGCAGCAGAGCGGAGTGTAAATATAGCTAGTTGGACAAAAACACAAACCTTACTGAACGAATGGACAAAAACACCTTACTGAACGAACGGGCAACAGAAGTGTGAGAGATGGGAGGCAGAATCAGTGGTGTGAGACAGATAATATTACATTACCATGATGGCTGAGGGATATAGAACATGGCATAGATAGACCATTACCACGGTGATGGCGGAGGGTTATAACATGTCATACATGCAGATGCCCTTGGGAAAGACGAAGATCAAAACCATCACCCCAGAGTCCAGGGTTTTGGAGTCAGTGAGTGTCAGTGTCGGGGGGGTTGTTTGAACAAGAGCATGTGCATTAACACTCAGCTCACATATCCTACCTCTCTCTGGGCTTATGCTTGAGAACCACGTTGCCATGGAGACTGGGTTGTGGGGGCATAAGTGGAACGCATGAACAACTCTCAGCTCTGACTACACTGGATGCATGATGAAGTTATACAGCAGCACGACACAGCAGTAAATGACTGGATTATACAGATAGACACGCTGAAATATACCAGTGCGTCTCTGGCCTGTTGACATTACATAAAATAGACCACTCAACTGAAACATAATCGTTAGGCAACGTTGTCAAGGTCCTGCAGTGACTGCTTGTGCTTACTTACTGTACTGAAGTGCTCACTTACTGTACTGTAAGTGGATGTACAAGAACAATACAATATTAACGCCATTCAAAAGTCTCATCTCATAATGCAGTGGATTCTTTCCTTTGAGAGAAGAGTAAAGACGAATAACCAATTCCCTTGTGCATATAGTTAATCGGAGGGATTGATCTTCAATTTCATCAAGACCACTAATTAAAGCTGGCCTCAGCTTTAATAACGACCATCCCTGGGAATTCAAAAGCACTGATTGTGAAGGGCATCCCAACAATGAACTAATAATTAATTTTCTTCATTCACAAAATGTTCTAAAGTGTGTTCAAAATAAACTTCAAATGGTTAGATGTTAACGGGTTGGGCCATGAACAATGTTCCAAATTAAAATGTAATGTCCTGCATCTCAATGTTCTCTAAAGCTGATCACTTATCTACAGGTTTCTCATTCACACTTTGAGCAGCACCACGACGACCAGCACTTACTTTAATATCCATCATCATCATCATCATCATCATCATCATCATCATCAGTAGACCACAGGGACAGCTAGTGATGAAACATGCCGTTAGCTCTGTCAAAAAAGATGCTGAGGAGCACAGTTTGTGTTGAACATAAAGTGCTTTATGGCTATTTCA
Source organism: Protomyctophum parallelum (assembly GCF_964188405.1). NCBI lineage: Eukaryota > Metazoa > Chordata > Actinopteri > Myctophiformes > Myctophidae > Protomyctophum > Protomyctophum parallelum. The sequence continues at coordinate 62,884,493 of NC_139697.1, forward strand.
CGGTTTTCATGCGCTTTTGAACAACTTAATGCAAGTGGATGGGAGGAGAAATCCGGTGCCGTCTCTATTAATACATACTCTAAGGCAGTGGTTCCCAAACTGTGGTGCGTGCACCCCTTGTGGTGCGCGAGCGCCTTCTAGGGTGTGCGCGACATGAAAAGTCTAATGGTGGTGCTATGGTTTTATTTTAAATATATTAACATATGTAGCATAGGCTATATTCTGCATTACTTGCCATATATTGGCATAATATATTATGCCATATTCAGGTTCATATATGTGCATATATGTGGATAAAAAGGAAATATATGTCTCTATATAGCTTATGCAATTTATATTTCCATGTGGGGGGTGCGTCAGCTAGGTCGGGGGGTAACAGGTTAAAAAGCTTTGGGAACCGCTGCTCTAAGGCAACATCCCATCGTCTAAAAACGGTCGTAGCCGACCTCTCAGCCAATGGGATAGCTCAGCCAATGGGTTTGGGATAGCATTGCAGCCAGCAAGTTGCAACAACAACCCACTAGTCTTTATCATGTCGTGCGCCAATGTTATTTCACCAAGGGATTCTAGTCTGCGGACGCCACGACCTCAGCTGGGACCCCTGCTGTACCCGCGAACCCCCACGCAGGCTACAGATGCTATCTGTATTCTGTTTGGGTGACAAGCTAGATTTCCAGATTATATGAGTGAAACATTAAGCGACCAGGTCTATGAAAACAAACCCAAAAGAAGCAACCAGTTTCACCACTTGAGCCCTATTACATTAAAAAAGAGTCCAAAAAGGAACTTCTTCAGAAATAAGCCCAAACTAAAGAAACGCACAACTATGAATATTAAGCTATGTTACAGGAAAACTAGCTCAAAGTCGATTATATTAAGCAGAACTGGCAACACTGCAAACCAGCACGGCAGGCTGCTGTTTTCATACACATAGACACAGATATTTACATTTCATAGCACAATTCCGCAGATATAATAAGGCAGCTGGTAATTAATTGATGTTTATCAATTCATGTTTTAGACATTTTCACACCTAGGTTACAACTGGACAAACTGCTATTTGAACAGAAGAGACAAGGTCTCTTTAACCTCTATACTATATGTTCCACTTGAACTTTTTCGTTCCCACTTTTCCTGATAGTTTTGACCTCTTTTTCCTGCTTTCCTCATGTTGTAAGACGTTTCCAGCTGACTAAATCTTTCCCATCACCACTGCAGCTGTCTCTGTCATGACAGCTTCAGAACATCTGTGGTTCACCCAGTTCTACCACAGGTGTTTGTGGATATCCGTTAAACAGGGGTTATGTTTTAATAATGCACATTAAACACATTCATCATCATCACTATGCATGTTTCTCGTCTCTGTAGATAAGACAGATGAGGAGCTGGAGATGATGACCATGGTGTGTCACCGACCTGAGGGTCTTGAGCAGTTGGAAGCACAGACCAACTTCACCAAGCAGGAGCTACAGATTCTCTACCGTGGATTCAAGAATGTGAGCACAACCATCTCATGTCTGTTAGTTTGATAGTTTTTATGTTGTTTTTCTTAATTTATCTGGTAGTGTCAGGCTGTCAGCAAGCAGACTTTCTTAGTACGGCAGACATATTTCAGTTTGACATACAGTAGGCCTACCATAAACAAAATGTGCCTTGAGGGTTGTTCGAGACATATTGCAAAACAGTAACAGCCCAGATCATTATAATTAGCCTCGGCTAGCTAGTCATTAACATTTTGTTAGCCTCGATCAAATCAACAGCAACAGAAACGTGTCAATGACACAGACACTGTCACCAAATCTGTTACAATTACCTAAATCTGAAACTGCAGATGGTATATTAATGCTAGCCATTGAGATAATGCCAAGTAGTTTCCTTAATTCTCTTTCAATGTATTGTATTGCTGACTTAAAAACAACAACAGTTGAGTGTTGTTTTCCCACAGGAGTGTCCGAGTGGTGTGGTGAATGAGGAAACATTCAAACACATCTACGCTCAGTTCTTCCCCCATGGAGGTAGGACACTGTGTTCACCCATGTTAAACAAGAATATTATAACCTCAAGACTTCATATAGCCTACAATTGTCTTCTTTTTTTTCTTCTTGCAGATGCAACCACGTATGCACATTATCTATTTAATGCATTTGACACAACAAACAACGGATCTATTACATTTGAGGTAACAAGTAATATTTAGGGGGAAAAAAATATTGATTACATATTGCTTGATGAAGTCTCTCGCCTCAATGTTCTCTACCTCTGTCCCCGTCTGTTGCTGACAGGACTTTGTAATGGGTTTGTCAACACTACTCCGGGGGTCACTAAGAGAGAAGCTGGAGTGGACTTTCCACCTTTACGATATTAACAGAGATGGATACATTAACAGAGAGGTACAGTATAGAAGTGGAAGATGTGCAATTGTTTCACGTTATAGGTGTCACTATACATGCCATGGTAAAACATTGTTTCCTACATTTCTTTCTTTAGGAGATGACCGAGATTGTAAGTGCCATTTATGACATGATGGGCAAATACACCTACCCTGCGCTTAAGGGGGACGTCCCACAACAGCATGTGGATGCTTTCTTCCAGGTTAATTCGCCTACAGCATGCATGTCATAAAACATGTTCTCAATCCAAACATCTCATTATCCTATACAAGGTCATTTAAAAATGTATAGGATACAGTACATTGACACTAGGCGCCTTAATTTTCATGGGGATGTCACGTGATCAACATAAATGGACTCTATGGAAAGTACTTATATTGAATACAAAGTTTTAAACTAATAGGTATTATAAATGTGCAATTAATTTCGATTAATGAATGTTTCTCGACTATGAACCGTGATTTTATAGACGAGTTGTCAGGCAAACACAGACTTGTCGGTGTTTGTCCTCGTCGGCTGTCACCTCTCCTTGTAGGAGACAGCTGATCGAAAGCAATCAAAAGTTAAAACTAGTCTCAACTTTAAAACTGCTCTGCTTGGCCAGGAAAAGTGCTCTGACCAATGTCTATTAAAATTGGCTGCTATGCGGTTGCGTCTGTCATTTCTCCTCATACGGTTTCTTGTAAAAAGGGGTTTCATGTAAAAAGGTGGTTACTGTTTGTTTTACGGCACATAGTGTGAAAACTGTGAATGTGCCCCATTATGCCACATCATTTTGAAATATTTCTGCAAACACTACAGTTTACACTTTACAATTTTTTATGACTCTGATGAAGACCGCAAGGTCGAAACGTTAGTCATTTTGTATACTTAGCACCTAAATAAAAGGCTCTAAATGTCCGTGCTGCTCCAGTCTCTTCTCCTTATGCATAAATGTTTTATCTTTAGTCATTTATATATATATTTTTTTTTTTAAGATATTTTTTTGCGGCTTACGCCTTTATTGATTTTTTTAAGGGACAGACAGTAGGCTGACAGGAAACGGGAGAGAGATGGGGGGATGACATGCGGTAAAGGCCATGTCGGGTCCGGGAGTCGAACCCGCGGTACACCGCGACTGGATCACCAGTCCGGTGCCCAGACCGTTACGCTACGGCCTGGGCCTAGTCATTTATATTTAAGGAATTGTCCTCCAGGCAATTGTAATTTTGCAAATTGTTCTGCAAAATGTATTATTTGCCACAAATATTGCTCTCAATATGATATTTCGATCTACACCCAAATCTACTCGCATATCAGGGGTCCACAATTTAGCTATACTAAATATGATTTTCTTACTAGTTACTCTATAGTCTACGCCTACAGGAATAAAGATTCATAACCAAGCTTGACCAATGACCATATTGTTCTTTATACTACCACTGATATAAAAAACATCAAATATGTACAGTATTGTACCATGAAACATCGAATGAGATCTGGTACTGTGGGCAATGGGCATAAATGGTGACCAGTCTTTATGACAAATGAATGGCTGTTAAAGGTTGCAATGTTTTGAAAACACCACCAACCTTTAATGTGAGTTCACAAATTAAATTCCAACCTCAAAGAGATTACTTTCCGCTTGAAAGTAATACAATTGTTTTGTTTTGTTTTGTTTGTTTTCCCATAGAAAATGGATAAAAACAAGGATGGAGTTGTCACTTTGGATGAGTTCGTTCTGGCATGCCAGGAGGTATGTTACCATACACATGCACACAAATGCAATACACAGTTGACAAGTAAAGGACCGCTGCATAGAATGTCCACTCCACTGATATGAAATGGCCATGTAGAGGTTGTTGAAGCAAATAATTTGCTTGCTGTACTCAACCCAAGTGATCGATATGCGACTAGAAATAAAACCACAAGCTTTGGATAGTTCTTGGTTTATCCTGCCCTCCTGTTGCTCACGTTTAACCCCCAACATCCAAAGATGTAGATTGTTTACATTCTACAGATCATTTTACATTATACATCAGCCCTCCCTACTGTCCAGGTTATGGGACAGCAGGTTGACATTTTCCCCCCAAAATTATACATTTTTATTCTGTCATATGTTGTCGTACAACAAAGTATAAATCAGGCTTATGTGGTTGAAATCATCAATATGTTGGCTTTTGTGGGCCTCAAGTTAAACTTCCGAAAAATTCTTAATAAACTGTCCAACACTTACCAGCAGCAGCGTCAACACCAGAAAGCATCTTCCATCAGTGCAGATGATGGCATCGTGTCCTCAGCTGCTCCCATGTCTAGTATGAAAATTAAGATTGTAATTAAGACAGAGTGCAATGTTTGTCAATATAATAGCATAGCTCACAGTTGATTGTCCCGCATATACTATAAGCAGTTTTACATTTCTGTACCGTTTGTATTTTGGAAGCAAGTAATAGCTCTTCGGACCATCAATGTAGAAACAATTGGCGTGTGTTGTGAACTTGTGGCACTAGTAACAAGTAAGACATGCGAACGCGGGAAGCGAACACAGCTCGTAAATTGTAATAACTTTAAATTTAAATTAAATTAGAATAAATTATGTACAAGTTTTCTTTCTTTATTATTTTATTTTTTTGTGATACAGCTGCGCCCTCTGGTGGTGTTCTGCCTGGGTTACATAGTAATGCTCTAGGGCTCTAATATTTATTCAAATGACAATAGCTGTTACATATCTAAGTGAGGCTGGTTCTTGAATCATGATTTTTCTTCCTTTGTTCCAGGATGAAACAATGATGCGATCCATGCAGCTATTTGAAAATGTGATGTAGGAGGGGACATCAGAAGACAGACAGAATGGGAGAACTCAGGCTGTGTGTACTGTACCAAGTGTACATGTGCGTTGATAAACATGTGCAACCCATTCAATCTCTCATCCTACTCTTATCTTGCCCAACTTGTGCTTTTCATAGTGCTGGACACACTATGACCACAATGGCCTGAAGGGAGGCTCTGGACCGGAACAAAATACTGATCACTCTATAGAACCAGCATTATACTCTCAGCTCTTTGTGGAGTTGTAACACAATACAGTGTGACTCATCTAACAGACTTGGACATGGAACCTTTTCTTAGTCCTCCCATCAAGATAGGTCTGTAAAGATGGAAACACTCTTTAGAAGTCTGCTTCCAAGTGAGGAGATATTTCAAGTAAAGTGTTCATTATGACAAAAGAAATAGCATGCAAGAGGTTTTGAAATGCCCTCTAAAAAGCTTTGTCTGAACAAGTCTTAGTCTAAGATAACTATTTATTTAATGCATAGTGGTTGACGGATATCTGGCATAAAGTGAAGTGTTGTGTTATGTTTCCACTGTTCCAATGCTTTGCTTTTGTCTGAATGCCAGTTATGATGCATTAGGAATTCAAGAATATTCGAGATAAGTTTCCTTTGTACGTTTTAACAAGGGTAATGTTGTGTGCAATAGTACGTGCATTAAATTGTCATGTAGGCCTACTGCATATTTTCCTGGTTGCTTGCTTGTCTGATATCTAATAATGTATAATGCAAGTTTGACTTCTGTATCAAAATGAAGTGCCCAAAACTGCCCATGGTGATATTATCCAACACAGTTCACTGACTCTGAGCTGGTGGTAGGAGACGGGTAGAAACCTAAACCTTGTATGTCCATATTTCATCTATTTGTAAAGTAAATTAGTGAAAATACGTGCTGCTATCTTTCAAAGATGTTGACATTTAAAATATCCTTTGCCTTTTTAAATGACAAACTTTCTGGAATACGCCAAAGTATCCTGGGTACTATAGCACCCCATTGAGACGCACTATGGTACTGAATATTGACTTCTCCTTGGGACCATGGAATATGGACAGAGAACCCTTCAAAACCTTGCTTAAGCCTTAAGCCATGTTTCAAATACATGGGCCCACAGGGCTGGACTGAGACAAAAGTTCGCCCCAGACATTTTTGCAGAATTTGGTCCAGACTGGCCCACCACAACCAGGGTGCAGATACTCTACTGACTTTTCGGGTCGAGGCCCATACAAATACTTGAAATACAAGCCCTTAACACCACCACATTTAGTGGTTAATTCATGTGTTGTTGTATACACAATCTACAAATTAACTAGTCATTTAAGATTTCTAATAATTGTAGTGGCGTAAAATTACAATATTTACCTCTGAGATGAAGTTTGGTACAAGTAAAACTAGCATTGGAAATACTAAAGTAAAGTACAAATACCAGAAGATCTTAAAGACGGACCAGTGGGTCCATGTCACACTGCTACCGTGGCAGTGGGAGACAATGGGCACAGCCATTGCACGGTCAGATTAAGGTGTTCATTTTCAACACAGTGGCTTTGCGTTGGATGAAGTTGCCCCATGTGCCAACTGGAAGAGAAGATCCCTCTGAGGTTCCCTCAATGAATTACGGCTATAAAGCTATGTTGATAAACTATATCATTTACATCTGGGGGGGAGTCGATCAAGAGGGACTATGCAACATTCTTTATGTATTTGATATTCACACCCTAGAATGGTTCAAGCCCAAGGTTTCTGGGACTGATCCAGAGGCAAGGTTTGACCACTCTGCCTGTGTTTTGGGGACGTTCATGCATATCTGTGGGGGACACAACGAGCTAACCACATTCCCTGATGGTATCTACAAGTTGGACACCACCACAATGGTTTGGTCTTTAATTAACAGGGGAAACCCAGCACCTCTAGCAAAAATTAAAAACATTTTGAAACATCTCACCAACATAAGCGTACATCTGCATCCTATGGAGGGCTTAATAAACTGTCAGGGACCCTATAGGTACCACCGTACCAGTGACACTGTAAGTTTCCAGAAAAGTACAAATACCTGAAAATTGTATAGGTATAGTACTACTACTGAAGTAAATTTACTTAGTTACTTTCCACCCTACTAGCCTCAGATATTGTGAAGCCTCTTGTTCTGTATTCTGCCCATCCAAAAGAATATACGAACATGAACAACATTAACCTGCCAACATAGGCTACATCATCATGGCATCTGCTAGGTTGCAACTATAGCTCTGGTCCATAGCCTGGACTTCTCCTGCAGTCACCAGAGTTGGTACTTGGTTGCAAGCTCCAAAACGTTGACACTGACAGCCCATTCATGAAACAGAAAAGTCCTATCTGATGTAATTCTATTAAATTAAACGACGATAAACTCACCAACATTGCAGCTGTACGGAAAGCTTGGGTTATCCTCTTTGTCTGTCAGTCTTTGTTTGTGTTTTGTTTTTTTTGTTTTTAGTCCACTGCTGATGCTGATGTGTACTTCGGCCATAAACACAGTCCGTGCACTGGCGTGCAGATTTTTCTGTGTCAGTGTGTTGGATTTTAGAAGCATGTAGCCTACTCATTTTAAATCACTCCATTTCCTGCCATTTCATAACAGGTGGTACGCGCAGGACGCCGAATGGTTTACAAAAAATGCAAATGCCCTGCATATTAAATGCAATTAATGTCATAGTGTTTAACGTGCAGGGTGTGATGATATTTCATATTCATATTTCATTAAAATAGCATCGTTGATTACTTGATTCGTTACAATGCAAAGACAATTTTATAACCATAACTGTGGGGAAAAGGTATTCATAAAGTAAAAGTTCAGGACACCGTGGCCATGGTGGTGACGCTGAACGTCAACCTGCTTTACACACCATAGGCACAAGCTCCATTTACAACGTTAACGTCTACATAAACGCACAGATTTCAAATATAAAGTGCTCATCCCCGGTATTATAATTGTGTTCGGGCGGGTAATAACACCCGTGCCTTCCGTATCGTTCAATAAAATGCATTTTAATCCGGTCGGTGGCCATTTTCTCAAAAATGTATAATGTACCAGAGTGCAATACACCTCCCAGCCGATAGGGTCACGTAGTTGTTGAAACCATAATGGGGTAGACGTCTTACCAGCGCCCTCGCGTGGTGAGGGGAGGGAGTTCGGTTCAGGGGTTCTCGTCAAAGTCATGATCCCCGAGTGACGCACACGAGTCTGACTCCTCCTCCTGGAACCTCAGGCCCCCTGGGGCCAGGGCGCGTGGGGTTCCCGTTCAAGGGCTGTCATCATCAAATTACTGGATTTAATCCAGTAATTAGAGACCCTTAATCACGTGTATAAATGGAACCAAATGGGGTCCCCGAGACACACACTGTTAAATTAACACTGAGGATTTTACAGTGTGTAGATTTGTGAAATTGTATCCGATAAAAAAAGATAAATATATATATTTGAGAATGACGTCTGTCTGCTTGGAATGGAACCAGGCGTTCCACCACTCAGGGAGTGGCGGTAATGCGCCCTAAAACGGTTTGCCAACGCCGCCATTAAAATACACGCAGAAGACGAACCAGGAAGAGCGTCCGCAGTAGAAGAAGAAAGAAAAGTAGTCCCCACGTTGAGTAGAGTACTTCTTCACATTCTGCTGCTGTCGGGCTAACGCACTAGCCGTGTTCTTTTTAGCAACGTCTTTACAACTATAGCAGACTGTTCCATTTCTACTGTCTAGCACAATGAACGGCATCGACGACGGGCAGATGTCACCACAGACATTTCTCTATGGTAAGATTGTCCGTTGACATTATTTTATGGTCACATCAAGCCTAACGGCATTGATGATTTCATTTCGTACCATCATTACACCAGCCGGCCGCCTCGCCGCCTCTGAGAGAGACACTGCGGAGTAAACGGCAGCGTGTATATGTGGAATGGTGGCTAGCGAGCTTGTATATGAATAGTGCTTTTGGTATTCAATCTCTTTATTGAATAGTGGAAAAATGCACACGTTTCTACAGCCTAACCTTGTGTATCGACTCGTTGTCTAGAAATGTTAACCACGTGCTTCGGCAATATGGCGACCCGCGTTTCAGTTACTTGTGCACACTTCAAGCTAAGTGCTTTTATTATAGGCTACCACACAGTTTAATGTTTAAAACATTAAGAAAATGTTTTGCCACTCGCCAAAATACACTAAAGTGCGATATCTGATGTTATATGAAGATGATGGTGTTTTACTGTTTGCCATGATGTGTAGTAGTGTATTGTTCAAAAGATTTTGGGAGCCATCATGGTAAAATGTGGGTTCATTTAATTCCCACGTGGAGTTGTCCTCAGCTAACCCTCATGGTCATGGAGACCCACTAACCTCGTTTCACCCACACAGGCTATGCTTACACATCACGAACTCCAAGTGACTAAAGATTAAGGAACATTATTCATTACGTTTACAAATGAAAGCCTAATATTTCGAGTGCCTTAAACTGCCTTTACCCAAAATATAGGCCTACTAATCAAATCGGTGCATTATCCTTTTTAACTAAACGTTCGTAATCATATTAAAGTTCAGGGGTTTGTACATTATCATTAATGTGTAAATGTTAAATAAAAAGTACAGTTCCTTTAGTGTTTTATATGCAATTATATCACAAAGTTAAACTATTTGAATCCAATTATTTGTATTGTATTTTTTATTATCTCTAATTAATTACGAGACTATAACTGCTTACAATGTGGACAGCAATTATATTGTGTACAAATGTTGATGAGGATAAAGTACATTTGACGTTTTTTTTTAAGGTAACTTTCATTTGACATATTCAGCTAATCACTGTGATGGGCAGCCACAGAAAAGCACCTCAGGCCTTAAACAAATTCAGAAATCAACATGTTGTATATCATATCATCCCACAACAAATTGTCAGCCGAGAAACTCATGTCATAAAATATAAAGAAGGGAGAAACACTCCAGCTCTAAGTGCTGTGATTTAAATTAAATAAATTTTTGTGCCATGGTGGTTAAAAATATATAACTCTGACATTCACAGATATGGCCCCCTCTAGTGTACAGTTGAGTAACTTGAGTTATTTGTGTAGATTAGAACACCATCTTCAAGGTCCTAGAGTAGACACATGGTGTGATGAACACAGCAGTCCAAAGCCTGAGAGGCTCAGTGCATAACTGTGCTGTAGTCCCAGGTTTCCAGAAGGTTGCATGTATAGGGTTCAGGCACATATCCGCGTCAAGAGGTGCCAAGAAAACACCTAGAGCAGGTGTCTCTTCCGGGTTTTTAAACGGCGGGTGGATGGAAATGACGCTCGCACACGGCTCCAATTTGTAGCGTGCCGAGTTGCGAGCGTCATTTCCATCCACCAGCTGTTTATAAACGCGGAAGAGTCGCCTGCTCTAGGCGCGCCTTTACTCTTCAGGTCAGTTACCCATAGCACTTTGATTGGCTAAGCAGCAGGTTTGAACCGGAAACAAATATGATACAGACACCTTTTTGTTTCCGCTTCTGAGCCAATCAAAGCCAGGTATGGGGAAACTGGCCGGAACAGGAAGCGGGTATGTCATCTTCTGGAAGCCCAGGACAGCAGTTAATGCCCAGAGCCTATTTACATGAACATGGTCAGATTATTCTTATTGGCAAACTACTGACTGAAATTTTCTTTCCTCCCCCCACCAGGGTGTGTATTAGAAGCTGGGAAGGAGGTTCTGTTTAATCCAGAGGATGATGACTTTGAGCATCAGCTGGACTTGAGAATGGTGAGTGAATGTACAAGATATCCAATTTGTTGCAAGTTGCTTAAATTCGTCCTTTATACATTTTGCCATAAACTATAGTTAAAAACTCTGCATCTTTACTTTCCTGTAAGGCAGAGTGAATGTTCATTCAGGATTGAGGAAAAGTAAACTGCCAGTTCCAATTGTGTTCTTGCATGCAAAATAGTTACTAGTGGTCAACAAACTTAGATATTTTAATTTGTACTGTTTCCATATCATCAGCAGATATGCTGGCAGATTTTAAAATGTCAGATGCATTGTCTACTGTCTAGTTTGTTGCCTGCTGAAAAATCTAAATTCAGAAGCTGTTGAGAAGTTGTTTGAGAAGTAATTTAATGAAAAACTAAATTATACTGACATCTTACATTTACTATAATGTCACATTGGTACAAATTTACAGATATCGGCTCACTCTGAACCCTAATTATTAAGAGAAATGAGTATTGTCCCCTTAGAAAACCAAACGTCGACCCAACATATAGTGGGGTTTTTCATCCAGGTTTGACATTAGTCCTTGACTTCCTTAGGCATGTGTGGACACAAATACCAAAGATGAACTTCACATCGTGGAAGTGGAAGGACAGGACACGGAGGGCCAGACAGTCAAGGCAGTGATGGTTTCACTGAAGCCCTCTACACTGCCGAGTGTGAGTGTAAAATCTCAGACAATAGATTTGTTTTTTCTATTCCTATGTTTTGTCTAGTCTTATATTTTTCTTACTTTTGGGCAGTGTGGGCACTCCATGTTTTAAAACATGAACAATATTCATCATTGTTACAACTTAAGTTATATGCTGATTTATGTGGTGTTGCAGGTGTCTCTTGGTGGTTTCAATATCACTCCCCCAGCTGTGTTCCGCCTCAAGGCTGGTTCTGGTCCAATACATCTCAGTGGGCAGCACCTTGTCAGTGAGTATTACCAGCGATATGATTTGGTTGGAAATGAACAGTTTGCAAAGATATGACATTTACCAAGAAGAATTTATGTTAAAGATACGGTTGATAATGACAGTCAAGTCTGTTAAAGGCCCGCTGACACGCCCCTCGGGAGATAAGAACGGCTATCAAACAATGCTATCATGATTCTGACGTCAGTGTGACAAGCTTTCCCCATCGACTTCTATGCGGGCGGCTCGCCGGGCTTGGTGGCCGTAGTAGCATAGCAACTTATGCTACTATTTTGGTGTCACATTCAGAGTCATATTGGCTATAAATGTAATTGGAAAAAAAAAAGAAATTGCTCGAAAATCTTTGTTACAATGACATTGAGTTGACGTGTTTTTTGTTTTAGGATAACTGTAGCATAATCGCAATTTCGCACTCTAGTCCCATGTCCCCGGCCATCTCTCTCGGTCTCCCCCGCTGACATGCACTCAGCCACGGCATGCACTCAGCCCTTCTCACAGGTTGAGTAGCGGCACTGCACCGGGCTAAAATGCATATCCGTTTTCAAATAGCTTATGTACCACAACATTGTTCAAGTGAACTGTGTGTTTATGCTTGTTCATTGTAATAATCAATATCGCTATGATTATTTATCGCCGCGTCGCTCCGCATGACAAAATGTAGTCTAGCCCGTCTCAGATGCCCCCTCTCACCGTCGGGGCACTGAGCCTCTTCTGGTCAGTGGTCATGCAGGCTGCAGACACGGGGGACGTATAGCCTCTCTGGTCCCCGCATATTGAACTGGGCATATGTGTACACTGTACACACACACACACGTGTACACTTAGCCCTGTTTTTAGGACTCGAACATTTGCAGGAATTTCCGAGCGAACATCCGAACCATTTGGTTAATTGGTTCTAATTAATTAATTTCTCCGAGTGCTTTTAACCAGGCTGCAATTCATAAATAGATCCTCCGGGGCGACGTTGCATAGACGATCAGTGAAATAATGGTTAAGTTCATCAGGGGTTGGTGAGGGTTGCTACCGGGTTGGCCGACCGGGAAGGTGTGCATTTTGATTGTGGATACAACAGTCTTTACTTTTAATACACTATAATGACAACACGAGATATCCGTCTTGAACATGATCAGAGCGCAGCGCGTCTCCCCCTCCCTCTCTCTCTCCCAACACGCGCGCGCGGGCACACACACACACAGCGTCTAGTGGCTCTGATGACATGTGCTCCGCTGCTGGGGCCGTGCCACGAGCGGCCGTGTATGCATCCTCGCAAACAGCGAAAATAGCCGATCTGCGACTGCATGAGGAATAGGCTCGCAGCACTCTCGTCGGGAGGGGGGCAGCACAAATATCCTACGAGTAGGGCAACCAAATGGTCAGCTACTCCCTGATGCGAGCTCATCATTCCATAAAAATGAGCCATGAGTTGAATGAGTTGCTGGCAGGCAACGAGAGCGTAGCTTGATCGTTAGTCTCTCTTTCATTAATTTGTTCCACCTGTGTATGTAGGCTACTCTCAGAAGCGCATTGAGTGTGTGTGTGTGACTTTCAAATTATTGTAAACACAACATGAACATAGTACTCTTATTATGCATATCGCATTCTCGCCGAGATATATTTCTGAGTAAAAAAAATATATATATAATAATAAAATATAATAATAAAAATTAAAAAAACGAATGGTTCAAGGCCATAAATTAAGATTCGAGTGCCAACCTTAACGAGCGAACATTCGAACCCTGAATGTTCGGGGACAGCCTTAGTGTACACACACACACGCAGCTCCGCCTCCAGCGACCAATCGGCAATCGCACTCTTGGCCCAGCTCCACCCTCAGGCTCAGCCCAGAGAAAGCAGGAAATTCAAAATTAATGAATCCAGACGAGTTTTGTCGAGGAGCTTTCACCCCCGCCGGCAGAAAACGGCGATGAGGAAGGGTCAGACGAGCAGGAGGTAGAGGAGGAAGAAGAACATGAATTTCATGACGTCCGCGGAGTCAGGCCATACATGTTCGAGCCTCTGCTACTTCCTGCTAACGAGTCCGACGGTGAGGAGGGACGTGCAGCAGCAGCAGAACCTCCAGACCCACGAGAGCATCTCGATGTGTACCTAATCTAATCTTCCAAAAGTCCAGAAATAAATTAAAACATAACAAAACAAAATACATTATATTACATTACAAAATAGTACATTTCATTTCAAAAATACATTTCAAATTGCACTGATGCTAAACGACAGCAGTGAGTCAAATATTACAGCTCAATAAAAATACCTATACCTCTAATCCTCAACTCATACAGCCGCACACACTCACGCACACACAGGCACAGCATATGCCTGCCCACAGACGGATACAGTTCATTCACCTATCTATGGTGGACTATGCATGGCAGGGTCGTCCTCTTCCCTGAGCCAGCTATGAGAATGACGTATATTTATTTGGCTGACGGCTCAGTGAGTGTATGCCCGAAGAGAGAGAGGCATTCGGACAACCGGGGCGGTGTGTGTATGTGTATTGTGTACTCAACCTGTCAACTTTTAGCCGTGGCTATAGTGCATGTCAGCGGGGGAGAGAGCTATAGATGCCTGAGGCAGATTCCGTGCCATTGTGTGTGTGTGTGTACACATGCCCAGTTCCCCGGAGGCTCCAAAAATATATTTTTTCAATTACATTTATAGCCAATATGACTAAACCGTCAAAAACGCTAGCCTGAGCTAGCAGCCACTTGTTGCTAGCGCGGCGCGCCGTAGCCCAGTTTCAGTCAGACCACGTGATGTGCTGTACCACCCATATTAATTTCGGGGCGTGTCAGCGGCCCTTTAAACGTTTACAGGCAATATGGTATTCCTCATAGATCATCATAACGCAAATAGTGATACTTGTTTAAACTAACTTGATAATATGCTCTGTGCATAACTGTAGTCCCGGGTTATAATTGCTGGCTGGCTTATAATTGCGATTTGACCATTTTAATGTGCTTACGATCTTGTTGCTAGTGATGGGAGGTGACCAATCCTTTGAAGAGGATTCTGATGAGGATGAGGAAGATGTAGATGAAGACGTGAAATCCTCTAAGAAACGACCTGCACAAAAGCCTGGGCCTAAGTCATCGGTTTGTATATATTTTTTACAGTTTGCTTAAAAATGTATCGGTATTCATCTGCATCTAAATTAAAATAAGCCTGTTCTTCTTAACAGAAAAAAATGAAGTTGGATGACGACGATGGCGATGAGGACGATGATGATGACGATGATGATGAGTGCGTGTATAACATATTATTGCTCTTATGCATTGATAATGGTACTACTAACACCAGCAGATTTTAAATATTTGTTTTGTGTCCTTTTTGAAGGGATGAGGAGGAGGAAGAAGAATCTCCTGTCAAGGCCAAGAAAGCTCTCAAGGCAAGGCACTATCATTTTATCAGTTGAGCATGTTTAAACCCTACTGACTGCTCTTTGGAGGTCTACTTTATCACATTAACAGCTTGTATGTCTTTGTTTACAGGCCAAGCCAGCCACACCCAAAGGCCCTGCTCAGAATGGGAAGAGTCCTAAACCCAGTACACCTGTGGTAAACTATCTTCCTTTTTGTAATGTGCACACCCTAAATGCAAAACACTTGCTCTGTTCCTTTCTATTTTTACTAGTAGTGTAACGATTGGGTAATCGGTAATCGAT
Source organism: Protomyctophum parallelum (assembly GCF_964188405.1). NCBI lineage: Eukaryota > Metazoa > Chordata > Actinopteri > Myctophiformes > Myctophidae > Protomyctophum > Protomyctophum parallelum. Next base: position 62,900,061 of record NC_139697.1, read on the forward strand.
TCGTTGTCAATCGCAAATTGTGTTCCGGAGCTAAGCCAAGATCTCAACTAAGGAGGATTGAGCACTCTCTTCCCTAACTACTGAAAGTTGCACATGTGCAATAACGTGTGTGTGTGTGTGTGTGTGTGTGTGTGTGTAAATGACTGGATACAGTAGGTGGGATCAGAGCAGTACAGCACTGAGTACTGTGAAAAGGCACAATGTTACTACTTTGGAGTTTGGAATCATGTGAATCCAATTGTGTACATAAATGTTCCTAGCAGAATATATTGTCATATTCATACAATACCTTTTTTAACTGCATTATAGGCAATGAAATTATTGTGCTTCAATAACAAAAGATTTTTAAAAAAAAAAGTAAAATTGTTGTAATATAAATTATATTTCTTTTAAAATTATTATTGGAAAATCTTTATTGGGAATAGCCCCTTGAGATGAATCATCTCGTTTTCAAGGGGATCCAGAGATGACAAAATACACACTTTTCTAAGCAATTAGACAAACGTAACGGACAGTTTGCAGACAGGAGAACAAAAAACAACATGCAACTTGCAGCTAAACAGAAAAACACTGACTAATTAAATGGATCATTGGATCCAGTTGTTGGATGCTGAACGTATTCTCTTGGTAAATTGAATTCTGTCGTACTGTACTCTTTTTCAGGCCAAAAAGCCTAGGGTTAAGAGCCCCAAAGTTCAAGCACCAACTACACCAGCAACATTTGAAGGAACAAAAGCCAAGATGCTGGAGGTGATGAAGAAGGTTGGTGTCAGTAATGGTCCTTTTATTATTTAACAGGAATATATGCACAACTTAATACATTGTGCTCTACATTCAGCACTATTTAATCACATGAATGTGATATGCAAGACACACTTCTTCATTTGTTAAAAGTGAATCACTAATGGCACGAAGAGTCTGGTCTGAAATGTTCATGCAATGTTAATATTTAACTTAAATTGAATCCATGATTTTATTATGATTGTCTTGTAACTTGCAGAAAACCTGTTATGCATATTCATTTGGGCCTTGTGTTTTTTTGTTACAGGGAGTTGGACTGCCAAAGATCCAGCAAAAGTTTGAGAACTTTGCAAAGAATGGCTTTAAAGTGGCTGACACCAAGGTATAGTTGATGGCGATTTATCGTTTAGGTTTTTATGGAAGTATTCATTGTAGCATAGGCAACAACCTTTTGTTTGGGTGCTGTTTTATTTTATTGAAGCGTCTCTTGTCTAAATGGACACTTGGTGTCTTTGGGTGCCTTGTAGTTTCATTGAGAACTACAACTCCCATGAGTTATCATTCAAATTGAAATGTTTGACATAGGTGTGATCAATCATCCAATCAAATGATGAACATATATATCTATCCTATGTCACGTTTTGATTATGCCTGAAGAAGGTCAGTAGACCGAAAGCTTGCCAAAAATAAACTGATTGTGCGCAGATCTGAGTGTGCGGAGCTTCCCTTTATTTTTCCTCATACTCCTTTTGTGGCTCCAGCACCTCCCTAAAGTTTTTTTCAGCAGATGAGCGGTGGTTCCTTCTCTATTATTGAAGCGTTTGATCAAATTATGTTTTCTGACATGGCTTGAGTGTGCAGTCAGTTGAAAATGTTATCGTAGAGTGTAAATTAGCCTTTTGCATATTGTAATATTGTATGATCACTCAAACCATATTTTATAAATGTTTCAAAATGAGCAACGATACAAATGGAGAAATTTGTGGCCAAGTCACCCAGCCTTAGTATGCCCACGAGATCAAAGGAGCCTTCCTAGACTTAATGCAGGCTAGGTGAATGGTGCAACTTGGTACAAAGATATTCAATTGTCAGTCACTTAACCAACAGTTAAACCACAGTTTCAAAGGTATAGTGACATACAGTATAGGCTTTCTCGGTCAACAAATAAGTTCAACCACATACAACATTAGAGGAACTAAATTATAAATTACAATGTTTTCTCCAACATGTATAGTGAACATGTTGACCAAATATTTTCATATTTAATTTTCCTATAGATTGTTGCTGAGCTGTGGACGTGGAGACAGACCGTGACTGATGCTAAATAATGTGGTCCATGGATTTTCGTGTCCTTCATCTCCCTCCTTACATATTGTTCCTCGCAAACCTTCTGGAGTCTCATCCAGTGCCTCGTCTTTCCCATTGTATCCATTCAAGTTGAGTCCAGTTCCAACCACCCTGCTGTATCAGAGACTTGAGAGGAACTGATGCCATGTCTATAAAAAAAGGGGGTACAGGTCACTGCCCTGTTGTGTTCAAACTAGCTCCTTGCCACTCGCCGAACACTTCCACTTGTTTTGAGCATAGATATATAAATAATAGAGATGGCACTGGATGGGAATCCTGGTGCTCTCTCTATTATTTATATATCTATACTCAAACCGAGTAGAAGTGTGTAGGGTGAGTGGCGAGGAGCTAGTTTCAAAAGTCCTGTCTTTGCACTACCCTCTCGGGCGGTATGCAGTATGTGGATATTGTTCCAGGTTTAATCGGATCAGGAGATCCAACTTGGAAATTTACATATGTGGCTTCTTTATTATTGTATTGTATGGCACCTACGAAAGCATGCAGGGACTGCCCAAGGCTTTCTGTTTTTCTTTTGATAAGTTGATTGGGCTTCATGCAGGATCTGTGCATGCACAAATTCTGGCATCAATTCCTGATTGTAGTTTTAATAACTTCAAACCCCAACCAACTTGAGACTTTTTTATTTTCAATTTGTCTTTCTACATTGGAACCAACTAATGGCCCATTGCATCGTAAAATCTGAAATTAAATACACGCAACAACTCTTTTTTTTGCCGTCCACTATTCTTTTAATTAAATCAGGATAGAGTTCCATAACATTAGGCTTTTGCAATCTAGGTGAGGCACATACTGTATGGAATTTGGTGTGGCATCTTGGTTCAGTTGCCAACTTTTCTTTTTCATAATTTGAGATTAAACAAATGTGTAAAATGCCATTCCATGTTAAGGGACCACTTCACCACTTTTCAACCTATCTTCATATAATGGGTCCTCACTAATCTTGAAAAAATGGCGCAATTTTTTTTTCTACTCTGTCTGTGTTTCATAGGAGGGCTGTGGGCAGTTCAGAAACCGTTTTCCAGTGACATCATCGATGGGGAATACAAGCTAATAAAAACTGCAGGCTTTCTAGTCCTGAAAAGTTGCAATGCGAAAATGGAAACCATCGTTCTCACGATAATGAAAATCTAAACATTTTTGTAAAAGAATATTGTTTAAAAAAATAACCTAATGATGATGTCACTGGAAGACTGTTTCTAAACTGCCCACAGCCCTCCAATGAGACAGACTGAGTAGAGAAAGAATGTGCCATTTTATCATGATTATTAGTGAGGACCTATTATATGAAGATGGGTTGAAAAGTGGTGAAGTGGTCCTTTAAGAATGTATTTAATTTTGCTTTGCGGTGTGTGTTTAAAAAATGCTTATGCAAGTCCATTGAAAAGATTTACTGTACACTTTTGAAAGGAAAATTGTCCTCCTTAATGAAGGGTGGCGAGCAAGCTGTAAAGTAATGCTGTAAAGTAATACTGTATGCAACACTTCAAATTGTTATGACCCGCTCACCTACAAGTCATTCAAGGCTCTTGCATTTAATTTTCTGTTAACACAATGTAACAATTTTATGTTAAGTTCAAGATTTGATTATATTGTTAGATTAGATTTTATATCCATGTGCTGCTATTGTGTTAGTACTACAATGAAGGTTACAGGAAAAATTGTTCACTGCTTTTGTTTAATAAATATATTGACTTCCCAAGTAAGATTTCAAGCTTCAGTGATGGAATTGAGTGTGTATGCTGAATTACGCAAATCAATTATCTGCATCCAATGGATTTAAGGCCTATTCATAGTCTGGATTTTCGGTGGTGAGCTGACCACCGAGCTGAAATAACGTTGAGCGGTGGTGAGTAAAAACGGAGAGGGGCTGGAGCGGTGGCGGTGGTTTGCTCTTCACCGCGGCTCGTGACGTCATGTTGTAGTTCGGTGGTCACCTAACCACCGTAAATCCAGACTATGTATGAGCCTTTAGGAAGCACCACATGCATGCAGAACACCCACAAGTAATTAATATTCCATAATCTCCCAAAAAGAAAACATTTACACACCTCAAGGTAATTTTGGCCAATTTTAAAATTGCTCTTATGCCCTCTGGGTACCCCAACTTTGATTAACTCCCAGAGTTAGAAACCTTTATGAACACATCTGAGGAAAGCTGGTGGTAAGCAACTAAGCATTCTTTTTGCAATGCCACAACTTTTGCTAATTCTTTAGACTGAGCTGCACTTTTAACTTGCATGATCTAACAGTACAGTAATTTAAACTTAGCCAATATACTGTCAAGTAAATACTAAATAAACATTTTCCACATTATGTATTTCATTGTTACCCATGTTCACCACAAGATGGCAATAAAGCCAAAGGGAAAACAAATTAGGATGCCAGAGTTCCTTGTGTGAACTCACATCAACGTCTATCTGCTGTGGCTGTCACACAGATCCGGTTTGGCAGCCTAGGCTCCTTCCCAGAGTGCAAGTTTAAGCAATGATTACAACTCCTAAATATTGTTCTATCAAAAGTCAAATAATCTTAACTGGTAAGGCTAAAATGTTAACCGGTAATTGTTTCATCCAGGGAGATGAATATTTATCAAACAAACCATTTAACAGTTCTATTCAACAAGACAAACTTTAGCATTAACAAATACAATGCCATCAAAATGTACAAGAGATTTCATACCTTTTTATTTTATGTACATCATGAAATAATAAAATTCCTAACATGTAAAAGCACAATGGTGCTTAAATATGCGACATGGTATTACAGTCAAACAACAAAAACTTTGGCAATCATAAGGAAAAGAGTATAGGTGGTGTACTACTGGGTTATTCCAATTATCATTCCACTTAGGCACTTGAGAGATGATGCCAGTGTTGACATTTGAATTTTCATTCACAACATGAAGGCAAGGAGAAATAAGGCACAAATAACAAGTTACAGAAAATAGCTTGCTGCACATTTTAAACAGCTGGAATTTAAATTACAAAAAAAAAGAAAAAAACGTTTTGTTCAGTGCATGCACACTCTGTATACTAACCAGGCTGTAGTGTACACTATAGCATGTGAAAAATGTTACATGACAATTTTAACACAGTCAGGTTACTGTATAGGCCAAAGGTTTAAAATTGCCATCTAAAAAAATAAATTAAAGCCTTTTGATTACTCCAATACTTGGACAGGGAATGCAAATTTACCTTAAGTAAACATGGGCGTTTTTTTTTTTTGTTAAAACATTACATTAAAAACTGCTACTAGAATATACTATCAACTTGGACCAGTGTAGATGTGAAGGCTCCAGGCACTGGCTACCATCCTGTTCAAACGTATTCCTTGGAGCTGCTGGGGGGTCTGTTAGAGATGGGATATTTGGGTGTAGGTTTGCCCCTCGGGCAAGATGCCGCCAGCATGCCACCCCCGACTACATCCAGGAAAGCTCCAGCCCAGGCAATGAACATGGCTGACCCAAATTCATATCTGCAGAGTTAGAGGAAAACAAATTGATGTCAAACGAATTCAATTTGTATGTGTGCAATTCATACCATCATGATGAAATATAGAGTTTGCAGTTAGTTTGGCCTGGGGCCAATTTATTTCAGAGCCATTAGACGGCAGGCTGGAACATAATAAATGGCTAATTCAAGAGATGGAACTTGCAACAGACCACCTATATATTGCTGTAAAGTTAATAAAGATGTGTGGTATAACTGCATTCGGAGAACGGTGTGTGTAATCAAATGTTACAGGTGAAGATAGAAATGCTGGTGTAATCATTTTGTGCAGACCACATCCTTGGAGGACATTTGGTTCATTAAAAAGTTAAAGAGCTCGTTTTATCTGGGGTTAGACAGTCCCTTTCAGAGTGTGAGATAAATGAGAGCTCTTCAGCGTTTAATGTCTCTTCTTTTCAAAATATTTTTATTGTAATTTTAGTATAGATCTCAGGAATCATAGGGCAGACATAATATAATGAAAATGAGTATTATTGCACAAATCATGCCCCTTCAAGACAAAGGAAAAGATAAAAAACATTTCCTCCCCTTCAAGTCCCAATTTAGTAAAGCCAATTCCCAATTCCCCAGCCTCTCTACGAGTACTCCATCTCTGCTAACCCCCACAACCAGTTATTGGGAGGGTGAAGAAAGCCTCGGGTCTCCTCCGATACCTGGGCCGTCAAGCCACCATCTTCTTTCCACCTTACAGTGACAGGTCTCACTAGGGGGGCGTAACGCATGTGGAGGTACACGCTATCCCCCCCCCCACCTCCTCCCTCCCCTGAACAGGCGCCCTGACCACTTGTGGGGATCATCAATGCAGAGACAAAGATAAGCCCTCCCCATTCAGCTTCCCACCCGCGAACACGGCCAATTGTGTTCGTTGGAGCGCCCGGCCAAGCCGTATGCCAAGACTAATCTCCATGGTGGTGGGCAGGAACTTTACCCTGCACCACCCGGAGAAACCTTTCACCCAAAAGTCTAAAGAGGAACATTGACAGTGAAAACAGGACATTCAACGAGGAATGGAAAGAAGACTATAAAAATATAATAAGAATTCTTCAGGTGAGGGTAAATTCTCTATATGTGGGATAGTCAGTCAAATTTTATTATTATATTGCCAGGATATTATTATCACAGGCAGGCTAGTTCTTAATCAATTACATTCAAAGCATCAAATGAAAATATCAGGAATCGTGAACAGGAACAATGCGTAGTTTATGCTGTCATACGACGGTGTTCGTAAAATACTAATAGTCAATCTACAAGCTGAGGCTCACATGTTAGAGCGACACCAGACATGAAGCTTCGCAGCTGGACTTACTTGGTATTGACGGGAGTGAATGGATTGTAGAACGCCTTGATGATGTTGTGGGCAAACCAAGAGCAGGCGATGATCGCACTCAGAGCTGTGGAAAGGTGGGGAAAACGGCATCTTAATTATGACTGAGAAAAATGAAAACAGCAAAAATGTAGAGAAGAATAAATAAACATAAAAAAATTAAAAAAGTGGAGCTTCTTACATCCAAGCAGAAGGATGATGCCGCCGGCCATGGCAGTTCGGGACTTTTTCGTTTTGTCGTCTCCTCCACAGGTGGTGCACTTCATTCCCATAGTAGCCACACCTAGTCCTGCCACCGTTACAAGGATGCTTATGATCATAAGGGCACGGGTAGCCTGAAGGGCACCTGGGTAGAAAAAAAAGGGAGGAGTTAGCTAGCCAGTCCAGTCATATGACAAATATCAAACACAACTTACTATAACAATAACTTAACCCTAGCCTCAGTCCCAGCCTTTGAGCCTTACTCATCTGCGAAGAGAAAAGCCTGGTCACAATATAAGGCAGAGACAGCATAGGCGGAAGTGTCGGTCTGGAACATCCGTCAGATGTATATCCCCTGGATACAATGACTCGTTTCATTCACAGAGAATGTAAACAGATGTGTAAAAGCGTCAACTGTGTTTCCTTGAGCTGTACTTCCGCCAAAATCCTGCTACTTCCACCAAATTTCAGCACTCTTGCCCAGTGTGACTTAACCCCCCTTTACTGAACTGACTGGTGTAATACACTTCTGAATTCAACAGTCCTAAAAAGCATCTTTGATTATAGGCCACCGGATTGTTTAAACATTTGAACACAACAATTATGTTTAGTGTACTCCGCTACAAACCATTTGAGGAAAGAGGAAACGTAAAACATTCTACGCATTTGGTAACATTTTGTACAATCTCAAGAGTTAAATTTACACCGTGTTGCTCGGGCTCCTGTGTCCCATTGACTCAGCCACTCCCCACCCCACCCCCATGCTGCAGAAACGGCCTCTAACCGGAAGACCCATGAAACTCTCTTGGCTCTTGGGTGTAGCTTGTCATGTCAGAAAGAACAGGTCTAACTAGTAAAAGCGCATGTAAGGTCTCAGGTTTCACTCTGACCAAGACAAGACACTCCCTCTGTGTGCTGCACACAACAGGTGGATTTTCCCTCAGCTTGATTCTAGCATTAAAATGAAATACTGGCCTGTGTATCCAGAGGCAAATTTCAGTAAATGTAGTCGATCTTATGAATCATAGATGTTTTGTTTATAGAAAGAAAAAGATGTTAAGCCATGAACATCATAAGTTATGATGATCATGGCTTAACATATTTTCTTTCTAACAAAAAAACAAATTGTGAAGTAAAACCATGCTGCTTTCCCCATTTTGTATTGTGCCTGAGGCACTTGAAATGGCATCTAAAGATACCATTTGAAGGATTTCACTAGTCATAATAGCAGTCACATATATTTATTTATAGACTTGCTCCATATCTGGTGAAAGCTTTAATCGCACCACATTTATCAAGGTTGGCGTGTGTTCATGTTTACAGAGGCGATAAGGTATATTGTTTTACAGACATCTTATCAAAGGTTTTGATAAGTCAACCCGAAATCGTTTTACAGCCACTAAAACATAGGAAATTGGTATATCTAAGGTCACTCAAATATTTACCTACACAGCTACAAATATGCCTTGTCTGAAGGTGAAAAGGGGCATTCAAGGCAATCGATTAGACAAATAAATACAATAATTGAAAGAAATACTCAATTTGTATGACTGCACAGGTGATCATTTGAAGGTGGTGATGAACACAATGGTAACGACATAAAGGATTGTATAGCTGTAGCCTATTCACTGTAATTCTATTCATGGGTTAAGCAGTCATTTTTTGTATATTGTGATAAAATAATTAGTTGAGATTGTTTTGGTTCGACTGGTTGGATTGGCTGTTTCTTCGACATAACTGGCCCAAACAGCACAACACAAAGCTAATAGTCTGGGAGTAAAAGGAACAGAGCTAGAGTTTAAAGAGCTAGCTACTTTGTTAAATCACTAGTTTTAATTTCAGTTAATTTCAATTTTATAGCAAGTTTCTAAACTTTCTATGAGGATTATTAGAGTACCACCTTGCATGATTCTGTAGCCTACTGTCCACACTACAGACAGTAGGCTACCACGATAATCAGTTCCAACTTCCAAAAGTTGCAAAATGTCAAGGAATTTAATGTAAATTACTGACATTCAAATGCATACATTGACCCAGTAGAGTAGAGTATTTATCCATGTTGACAAAACAGTGGTCTGTAGTCTGAGATGTTTTGCCTAACACTGTCCCCAGCCCTAGGCATACCACCCTGAGCCGCGATGCAAACATTCTAGAACAGGTTTTCCCTTCCAACAGAGGAATTGCCATAATACAGGTGCAGGACAATGGGCTACTAGATAATCATTACCTAGATAACAAATCAGACACATTTACTGAAACCAACTCATATTTGGCTTTCTGTGGCAATGAAAGTGTTTGTAATGTAGGCTAGCCAAACTTACAAATCTTACCCTAAAATGACAGATGAGGGCTCGTATAGGCTAGTATGCATATAGTAGCCTAGCATACACACATTACAAGATAGTCCTGTGAGTGAAATGTCATGGGGACTGGCTGGGTTAATGAGTGTAGGCCTTGGTTACAGGAATCAGGCCTATAGTAGGCTACAAGAGCCACACTCTCAGCTCTAGTAGAACAGATTGGAATGTTTAATTCCTCATTAGAAAAACACCAGAGAAAAAGATGAAAACTAAAATAAAAGGATTTATAAGCGCCTTCAGGCTTTTTACGTTAGTTGCCTGTACAACCAACAACAGGTGCAGATCATTTACACAATTGCAGTTATTTCAGCAATGCGGTTTTGCTACTTTCCAAAAGAATGGATGAATAGGCTACTGTTCACTTACTGTCCAGCTGTAGAATGGAGTCGTAGACCTTGCATTGGATCTGGCCTGTGCTCTGGAATGCACACGACATCCAGAGGCCAGAGTACATAGCCACCGCGGTGATGATGTTGTCACCGACATATGCAGACATCTTCCATTGAGGCAACATTGTGCCGATTATTAGTCCGATCAAGCCTACTAATGATAGGACAAATCCCAAAATCTGCATCCCGGAGTTGGCCATTTTAAAGTCCTTTGAAGATTCTCAAAGGCAAAACTATGTCCACCTGCTGAAAACAAAGATGATCCTCAAATCCTCAATCTGACGGTTTTACTGTTTCCAAAGAAAAGGTTTGCTCACGATGCCTTATTAGTTAGAAAGTTACTTCTTTGCCTTTCCACAATAAGTTGGGAGAGTTTTCTCGCCAATAAAACCGAAGACAACTGTTCCTAAACGCACCTCAGCACCTGTTGCTCAGCCGCACCTTCCTTCAATGGGAAAGGACTGTCGAGGACGAGCATTTTTAGGCGGTTTCAGTGCCAAGGGGGCGGGGACGCGCACGTAGTATCGACTCATCAGATCAGACTCTTCTCCTGCGACGACCTGAAGTTTCATGACGTCACTCCGTCTCATCCGCCCACCTGCACGCTGCACCCTCCCCCCACCCACCCACCCACACACAGAGGCACTGAAACAACCCTGCACAGTCTGACTCAGAATTCTGAATTAACCCATAGGCTAAAACTTGTAAACAAAACCAACTACACTGTACACACAATCACTTCATTGCTTTGAGACTGTGAGACATCTATCTAGACTTTTCTATATAAACAAAGCAGTTGCCAGTTTAGGAAGAACTATTCACACAAACTGCCTTGATGCTGAATCTGTAAATGATATCCTATTAATTGTTATGAATTTCCCTTTTTTTAGTAGTGTCAACTTCTCTGTTCCTCATTATGTTGATTTTGGTGTTGCTGCTGTAAAATCTGAATCCCCCCCCCCCCCCCATTTCCCCTCACTGTATATGTATCTTTTCCCTTTTTGCTTCCTATAATTTATGATGAATTCCTGTTCTGTTCTTTAGCTACATAGAAGTGTCTATTTGTATGTCTCTAAATGTTTTGATGAATTGAACATGTGGACCCTGTTGTAAACAAGTGTAATGCTTAATTGGGTCGTCCACTCACAGTTATCAGTCTTTGTATTGAGTTTGTGCTTGAAATGTACTGTAATTCTACAAACTGTTAATAAATATTTCAATCAATCAATCAATCAATGCTGCGGGCTTCATGATAACATATAGGCCTACGTATGTTCTTTTGTAGGCCTATATATTTTTTATGTGTAGCTATATCCCACATTAGCTGTTGTTGTTCCTCTCATGAATACATGAGTTCACCAGCATGGGTTATCTAAAATAGATTAAAAAGATTTAACTGAATAAAAAATGGCTTCAATGAATTAATATAAGACGGTCAGTGTAAAGCAGGGGTTTTCAACTGATTATGAACCAGGGACCACCACCCTGACTGAGAATCAACCTGGGGACCATTGTTGTGTTTGGAAGTGGATATGGGCGTGGTGTGGGGGGAAGATTTACCTTCCATGTAGAGGGTAGGCCTATGTGCGTGACATCGTACCTGGAAGTTATGCGGGAACGCCACTGAGTGGCCTTGACAGCCCATTCATCCAAACAGAAAAGTCCTGTCTTATTGCATTAAACAATGTTAAACTCACCAACATTGCAGCTGTACGAAAAGCTTGAATTATCCTCTATCTGCAAAGATTTTGTTTCATAAAAATCCACCATAGAAATGTTATGAGCTACTTTCTGTCAAGAAATGCCCTTTGATTATTTGCCCTGCATTTTATTATTTGATTATTAAGTGTCAGAGTTTGGAAGTGCTTGTTTTCAAAAACAACATTTTGCTGCCTCCTGCATTATGTGACATTTAGAAACAGGTGGTACGCAGGACAGTTGAGTGATTTCCAACGAGCGCTTCCAAACTCCAACACTCCAACATGCTGCTCAATGTTTTGCCACTCAGTCTAGATGAGGGGGGGGCGTGTCCTGATGGGAAAATCATGCATGTGCATATACTCTCTATTAAACTCATGTTGCTGTTCATTGTAACGTACTGTAGGAATATGTAAGAGCAAGCACTCAACCAGGCAATCCGGTACAGTTTCCCTTGAGATTCTAACTCCCTTTTCTGTGTTCTTGACGTCCGACTTCCCAGTAACTGACAACATTGACGCGCCGTCATCACATGTCACCAGTCATTTACTGCATTGTTTCTCAACTTGTAGTCAATTCAAATACAAATCTTCACTTTCCTACATTACTAAATGCATGGTCAGGGACCACATGCAATACCTTCCGGACCACCAGTGGTCCACGGACCACCAGCTGAAAACCCATTAAGGAACAATAAAAGGAAATGTTATTCAACACAACAGCCAAAATAGGTAGGCTACTTTATTATGCTAGGTTTAATCTTTCTCAAATTCATATAAGGGAACACATAGCCAGATAGCCTAGTTCCTTCCTACCCATTGTAAGGCAGACTTGTATATTGTATTTATCACATTTGAAATGTATTGAAGGTGAAGGGATACCAATGAGTGTAAGATTTGAACTAGGTATAGGATTTTATTTGTATTTTAAACATGCATTTGGTCAATATATTTGCACATTGTAGGTTCTTAAAATTTAAAAGTGTTTTCTAGCAAACAACAGAGCCTTGCATTTATTTGATGAAATGACCTAATGTAGGTTGTCAGCTTTTAGATCTGCCTTTTAAAATAAATAAAACGATAATCTATCAAAATTACATTTTAGGGATTCCCAGGGTTAATGTGTTTAACACAATTGTTTCTATTACATAGTTAAATAATGATATTGTCAAAGAATATCAGACATTCTACACATACAGTCAGTCTACATTTACAAAAAGGAAATGTATTTAATCAGCATCCTCCATGGCATCACCTCCAAAACCCTCAATAAACTCCAATATGTTCAAAACTCAGCTGCCTGCCTGTTTACCAGTACCCACTCCAGAGACCACATGCACCAGTCCTCCACGACCTCCACTGGCTGCCTAAAAAAAATCCACTTCAAAATGTTCCTCACCACCATGCACCACTCCACAACCTGGCTCCCCTCTGCTTCTCTGACCTAATTGAACCGCAAGGTTCCCAGTTCGATCCCGGACTCTCCCCCAGAGATGTCAACGTGTCCTTGAGCAAGACTCTGAAGTTCTGAACCCCTAATTGCTCCCAGTGGTTGCTACCATTGGTGTGTGAATGTGTGAATTGAGGATACTGGCAATGGCTGGGTTTCCCAAAGGACATCATGCGTAGGGAGTGGTTGTGTGGTTCTTCTCAACAACACAATCTTCACTGTGAATATAGATATTCCGTGCATAGATGTGCCACGCAATGGTAGGCCTCAGGCCTGAGGCCTGCTATGGTAGGCTTCACAGGCCTGCATGTGTTTTCATATAGGCCTACATTTACCTTGCCGACATCACTTCACCTCTGAAATTGTATTGAATAATATTTGGACTGCTGGACAGATGACAGTAGGCTCTCTTCACTCTTAATCTTGTTTAATTGAATTACATTTCTTTGATGCTGAAGTAGGCCTAAACATGTTTGTTAAATTTAAAAGTTGAAATTTAAATGAGATGAAGAAAGTCATCACGAGTCAGACCACACATTTCTCTGCGAATGGTTTTACTACTGCCACATGTCGACAGGTGTGTGTAGGCTAAAGAGGCTTTAGGGAAACAGGTTTGTTTATGTGTTTGACAGTGTTTCCCAAAAAAGGACATACAGTAGTGTCTGATTGGCTGCCATGCAGGTGTGTTCAAGCTACAACATTTCTTTGGGAAACCCAGCCATTGACTGTTTGCCGCTTCACCTCCCAATAATTATATGAATGAATGGACCATTGTAAAGCGCTTTGAGTGTGCATAGAAAAGCGCTATAAAAATGCAATTTATTATTATTATTATTATTATTATTATTTCCTCCTACCCCGTTCCCTCATTGGGTCCAGACCAGACCAGGTGCCGGACCTAGGTCTCCATGGCTGCCCCCTCCCTCTGGAATGCACTCACCACTCCCTCCCTACCTTCAAAACCGCCCTGAAAACACACCTGTTCACAACTGACTTTCCGAGTTGGCTTTGTACCAACTCTTGTTTTTAGTTGATACTAGTTGGCCCCCCACACACTTTGGGTTACGAATTACAATTGAACCCTTGGTTATTCAAATTACGTGTTGGCCATGTGTTATTCACACACTCTTTGTTTTTGTGTGAGCGTGTGCTGTCACAACACAACCTTTGTTCACCCATTGCTTGAACATGTCAATTTTATTATTAACTTGCTGTGTTAAAGTTACTGTACGGTCCCATTCTGGGGGCAATTCCAGGGCACTGCCAACATGATCAAAGCCACCTGGTTGAGCAGAGTTCTTAATTTCCATGTCACATGCAAATTGTGGATACTGTTTTTGCATGTACCCATGCTTGTGTGTACAAATGGTATATCCTCCTGAAAATAGGTATTTATTCCACAAGAGAGTTGTAATGATAGTATATAACATTCTTGGTTTAACAAGTTTCAGTTATTGTTCTGTGATTTGTATGCTTATTGTGTTTGTGTGTGTTTAACACCTATTATTCTATTAACTTACACTTTACACACCTTGATGTGATGCTTATCCTGACCTATACGTACCATAAAGAGAAAGACTATAGGTTCTATCATGGAATTCCCATGCGATGATTATGTCAAATTTGGTAGGCTGTTTTCTGAACTGTCCACAGCACACCAATGAGAAGATGGAAATTGTGTCATCTAATATGAGCTGAAGAAATTTTGTGACGATATGGTTGAAAATGGAAAAGTGCTCCTTTAAAGTGCTCCTTTAAGGCTGTATACGTAAACAGAAAAATATAGGTAATGTAGATTATTTTAATGAATTTGTATTCATACAATTCAACTACAATTCAACATACAATTCAACTGTGGATACAATCCACAGTTAGCATTCATGTTTGTTTTCAATCTCTGCTCTATTAGTTATGTAGCCTATACTGTACCGCAACTTTAAACTTAAAATGTATCTTCTCCTGATATTAGATACAGCAGGGAACAGGTCAAGTACACAGCGAGCCAAAACAAATTCCATTGGTGAATCTGCCAGAATCCTAATACCGGTAAGCTTTACATACATTATTTACATACATACACTGGAGTCTCCCATAATAATACATTTCAGTGAAATGTTACTTTATAAGAATAGATAATAAATAGTAAGTTATAATAGAAATGTGTTTTCCAAAGCTGACAGAAAATGTCATAGTAACGTCATTCTGTAGTTTCTTAAGTTCAGGGTTTAATGTGGAAGGGATTCATCCACAGCACAGAATATAATTGAACTCTGGGTTAAACATGCCTTTTAAACAACCTCAATCAGCTGATCTTTGATGCAATGGTGGTAGCCAACTATGAAAAGACTATCTTGTGCTGGGAAATTGGAGCAATACATAACAAACTCAAGTCATCCCTCAAAAACGGCTGTTGAGTATACTCAGTCTCAAAGCGTTAACTGGTTATCTTTCATTCTGCCTTTCAAAATGTACCTGTTTAAATGCAAGCTATACTATTTATTTAATACTGAAACTCGATAACTCAAACACTTGCTAAAAGAAAAGAAAAGCACAAAAAAACTATAAATAATGAAAAATAAGAAAACAAATCTGAATTCAAATGCAGAGTTCCTGAGTGAGTAAATTCCTGTTTACCGTGCTCCAGGCAGCTCCTGACTGACTAAGGCTTTTATTTTTAGGTGTGCCATATGACCCGAGGCAGCACTGTATTCAGATGGCAGGTTAATTGTGATGTAATGGAGGTAAGGGAGGGACTCCAATACATGTTGTGATCCAGCTTAAGTTTCAATATGAGACAACGCTGTTGCCTGTTTTTATTTGTATTTGATGTAAACAGTCAAATCCCCAGTACTCTAAGGAAGCCAAATTGAGCCCAAATGTATACTCTGAGTTGTGTACACTACAGTACACCATACCGTATGTATCCATAGCTGAATAAATCTGATGATGTTTTAGGTTTTTCCTTTGCACCTGAAATGAATTACGTTGTCGCCTATATGTTGCATGACTAGTTTAGCAACTACCAGTTGGCAGTTACTGTATAGTTCCCCTTACAAAGTACAGTGGATGCAGTCTGGCTGTCCCTGCCACGAGTCAAACAGGTTTACTGAACACCTTTATCATTAGGCTACCGCAAAGCAGTGAAAAAAGACAAAAAAAATAAGAAATTATTAATTAATTAATATACACAAGCGCGCACGGTGCACACAAGGCACATAGCCTATACTTACACAAGACAGTGTTTGGTTGAATTGTATGGTATGTGCACAGCTATTCAATGTGAGATAGACATGCATACAGTGCAGTGTAGATTATTCACTTGTGCAATCTTAAAATATTTCACAGTCATTCTCGTGGTAGTTTTAGGTGTGGGGGCAGTCTGTTTTGATTGTGTAGCGGTTTGACTTGTATGACTCATCTACCAACAGAAACAGCTCACATGGTGAATGAGGTTTTGTTTCGATGATGGTAGTGTTTGGATTAGTTTACAGTCTCATCCCTCTTGGAAAATGTATCCACTGTGCAATGAAAGCAAAGGTGGGTCGTACCAAAGTCAACATAGCTATTCAATGTAGTATTTTATTATGGGCCAAGGTTTTGTATTGTTACTTAATGACTCAGTTTCAAGCTGACATAGGCCGGGGGCACGGTGGCACAGTTGGTAGTGCTGTCGCCTCACAGCTAGAAGGTCCTGGGTTCGATTCCCGCTCGGGGCGCTGTGGGTGCTGGCGGCGTGTTTCCTCCTCCGCGTCATCAGTGCCCATACCCGAAGGCGGGGTTGGCGAAAGGGCCTTTCTGTGTGGAATTTGCATGTTCTCCCCGTGTCCCCTAGGGTAGGTACCCTCACAAAAACATGCAGTAATCCTGGTCCCTAAACTGCCTCCCCCTGGCCAGCAGGAGGGGAAAGGAACTGGTTGGAATAACGTGTTCCTTCCACGCGCTACGTCCAACCAGGGAAACTCCCCCTGTCAGGTGTAAAGGAGCAACTTGGACACTCAAGCATGAAGGAAGCATGAGTTAAGTCCGTTGCTCTCCCTAGGTTGGCGGAGGGTGTGTAGAGCCCAGGATCACATCACAGGATGATTGACACAGGGGTGAAAAATGGGTTACAAAATCGTGGGACAAAAAATATAAAGAAAAAAAAAAAAAAAAGCTGACATAGGCCTACAGCTTTGTCAAAGCCTCAAAGCACCTATTCTTATAATACAGATTAAAGTGGCAAATCTGTTACTTTTGTCAGAATAATACAAAATAAAAAATAAAGTGGCAAATATGTTACTTTTGTCAGAATAATACAAAATAAAAAATATGTACTAACTTTAACACAAAACCAAATATACCAAATTTGACTTCATAATGCTAGAATATGCTTCAAATGACTCACACAGAAATCATGAACACATGATCGTTCATCATCGTTGAAACACTATTTACTGTAAGTATTTTTCTTTTTGAGTAGTACTCGTTTATATTAAGTTTTTGCATAGTATTGTATATTTGTCTGTTACTAAACTAAATGTTACTAAAGTTTCTATGAATTGAATACTCAGGACCCCAATGGAAACAAGCCATAGTGCTGGGTTCAATCCTTTTAGCATTGTATTTTGCATTTAACTGTACAGTTCTGTGCTTTTTTTGCTAACTGAATAAAGTATACAGTCAATCAATCAACCAATCAATCAATCAGCCAGTCGATCAGCCAATCAATCAGTCAAAACAAAATGTCACATCAGGCCAAATGACAATAAATGAAGCCACACAACTCACTGCTGTCATCTAGTGGAGAATAGTGGAAGCTAGTTTTTTGTCATATTTTCATGGAATTCCAACAGCAGCATTCAATGTGGTGTATTACTGTTTATTTAAAGCGTTAACTGTTTCTTACTTCTGTGAAATGTCAAAGATCGCATTTGTCTTGCAATGTATTGGTTCCTTTGCATCCAGATGAACGCCAGCATCTCCTCAGCTGAGGATTCTGCCACATTCTCCAAAGTAGCCATGCATTGTTTCCACCGAGTTTGACATGGTCTGGCTGAGCTCCTCTTACTCCTCTTACCCAGGTCAAAAAAAGGATGGTTATGATAAACATATAAATAACGGTATACAAATATACCACATCAAGTGTTTTTCTTTTGTTGCAAAGAATGGCAATGTTCCAACAAAGGTGAAGTACACCAGAAGCACATTTCTGAGTCAAACGTCTCCCCCACACTGTCTGAGAATGCCAGCCAGCAGGACTCGTTTTGTTTGTTCCTTTTCCTTTGTTGACAGTAATGTTCTCAATTAATTATTAACAAACAAGAAAATATGGCAACGGTAACACAATAGAACAATGTAGAGGAATAAATAATGGAAATAAATAATTGGACCATTAATAATTGTGTCTGCAGACACTGTGGAATTCAACTGGACCTGTAAATAAAGCCAGACAGACAACTGCAGTAGTGCCTGCTCCCTGATTCAGGTGTCAGATATCCATGACAGTAGGCCAGTGTAAATACTAAGCTCACACTCATGCCAGCTACTGATACCTGCTGCTGTGCATCCACCTGTATCTGCTTTATTTGATATGAGTTCCCCAGGGGGGTTTGGTAATTGATCACTTCCACCTCTCGTGTCTGTTTTACGCTTAGAATGGAGTGATGATGAGCTAGCACTAAGAAAATAAGTTAATTACTTAATGCATGTATCCACCACCAATTAAAATATTCAAATACTAAAAGGAGATATGTTTCAGAAAAACATTCAATGTCATGGGTACAATGCTAAAATATAACACATTGTAATCGACAGTATGAATACTATTTGAGTTCCCCGAAGTGCTTACAAGAACTGTCTTGACTATTTTAGAATGGCCTCAATCCACAGTCACTGCCCTTTAAAAACATAAAGCTCTGTAAAGTTTGAGAGTGCCGTTACTCTCTGTGGGGGTTATACAGAATAATATTATGTGAATAGATTCATGCATCCGTGATATTTTGTCACTAAAGCCTGAGGGATCAGAGGAGGAAAGGCAGATGGCTTAGTCTGACTGAGGTCACGGCTCAAAGGTGGGTTATTTGTGAAAGTCAGTGACAGTTCTTTAACACAATAATCCAGCAAAGCTGATATTCTAGATCTGCACAGTACACTGTGTGCCGGCATAGACCTGTTAGCATAATTACCTTTTTTCATGTGGGACATAATCCGTCATGCATTTACCATGGTTATCACAGAGTGTCTAATGGACTCATGAAGAGATGTAATTGCTACCGTTCATCCATCTTCTTTTACCCCCCCCCCCACGCAGATGATTATAAAGTTGATCAGACGGAGAAGAGTATTATTTCTCAGTCCAGCGGATCAACTTGGCCTGAGTTCTTTGGAAGTTTTTCTGTTGACTCATGTGCCATTCAAAATGTAATTGGAATTGTCAATCTGACTCACTGCTGTGTTATGTCTGCACTTTTAGTTAGTGGTTTGGAATGTAAAAGTATTGGAACAATGCTGGGTTGACGATGCTTGACTAAATTCAGAAGTGATGGTTCCTCCCACCTGATGAATCACAAACCTGGACACTTACACAGTAAAATCCAGAGTTAAATTAACACTGAAGGATTTATTTTGTAATTTTGAATGTCAATGAAAACGTTTAAGCATGATGCAATGTCAATGTGCAAATGCAGTTTGAGCAGGTCATAGACCTCATAGTGAACCCATTGCCCAAAGCCCTATTAATGAACTTGTGGGAATGAGTGGGAAAAGCACAGTCATTTCAGCTGGTATTGTCTGTATTATGTTTCCACACAACCTGCATTGTCTGCACAGGATGAGTCACTGACCTCTGTCGCTTTAGAATTGCAAACATTCACCATGTGCAATTTGAAAATGTAATTTTGTAATGTGATGTATTCATCATTATTCATGGGATTGTATGATCAATGATTAAAATTCTGTGCTATTTCTTGGTCCCTGGACTCTGCTGGACTCGGCTCGGAATAAAACAGGACATATGTGCTTGTAAGTGTATGTAGGCCTGACATTATTTTTGTCAAGTTAAGATATCAGTGTGTACTTCGGATTAGCTCACATTCATATACACACTCAAACACACACACACACACACACACACACGCACACGCACACACACGCACGCACACACACAGAAACATTATACAGAACAAAAATTATACTGTGGTAGTAATCTAGATTCTATTCAGTTCTATTATGTATTTGATTGGGGAAATTACACACATTTAATAATAGAAAAAGACACCAAGACTGCTTACAATCATACAAATATATTTGTCATTTTATTGAATAATATTTCTTAATGAGACATTTCCCTTCAATTCAGGTAAGAGTTAATGTAGAAATATACAGGTCTGATGTGAAACTCAAAGAGAGGGTGAATTGAGGGTTATTTTGTCTCTAGTAGATACTGAGGAGTCATCTCTTAAGATGAACAATGATGTATGCATGCTCTCCACATGGACTTGTTCGTATTTATTGCAGACCACGGGTTAGTCTCGGACGTCTTCTAAACCTCTTTATAGTCTGTTATCCAATTGGTATTTTCCCTTCTTAGGTTGCAGGCTGGTAGTTCTCTGTTCTTTGTATATTGCTGGTCTTAATACCTGCATCGTTGTTTTCTGGAGTCGTCACAAATACAGTTAGTTCCTGTTTACTTCCTTTGGTTTTGCTAAGGAGTCCAACCATTATTGATGTGATGAATGTGTTCTTCTAAGTCCCTGTTAACACTGGGTGGGACCTTATGATTCAGCCCTTCTCTCAGCAGCTCAATCTGCCAAGGCCCGTTGCATTGTCATGTATGGCTTATGTTCTTCTTTTTCTGCTTCTTTTACTTATTTATTTATGAATTTATTTATTCTTTTTAAGATTTCCATTGCTTTCGGAAGACAAGATAGCACTGAGATAAAGAGAGTCAACAGGAGTAGGGTTAAGGGGTTGTGATTCTTATCATCTTTTCTTCCTTCTTGTATTTTTGTGGAAGTCCATCAAGGTCCTAGCTAGAAACGACTGGGACGTGTGTTGGCATCAGGAGTCGTTGATCTAGCTAGTGAGCTTCATGTTTCACTTGTTTTCTCTTAAACATGTCTGTCATGTTGCACGCACGCACAACACACACACACACACACACACACACACACACACACACACACACACACACACACACACACACACACACACACACACACACACACACACACACACACACACACACACACACACACACACACACACACACACACACACACACACACACACACACACACACACACACACACACACACACACACACACACACAGAGAGAGAGAGAGAACTCAGTCACTCAGTGGGGTTCTCAGAACTCAAAACTCAGTGCGGTTCAGTTCAGGTGACGTTCACAGAAGGGGCACATCAGTATGCTGTAGATACAACAGACACAAGCACATCAAACCACTACTCTGTGAGGAGAAACATAACAAGATAAAACAACAAAGAATAGACCATATGAACCCTATAGTGTCCCTATTCTGGGGCAAAAACATTTGGTATATATAGTGAAAAAAGGAACAGGCCAAGTATACAAGTAGAGCCCCCAGGGACCCCAGTCATAGGCCTATAGGGTTTAGGTGGTCAAAGACAGTTAAAAATAATTATTTAGCTAAATGATCAATTTCAGATATTTTAGTCTTACCATTGACATGTAAACTGACAGCATTCCGTACACTTCTGCCAGTCAAACAGCAGGTTTAGCAGTTTGAAGCTTATTGCTGAAGTATGCTAACCAATGGGAAAATACTGAGCCTTCTTTTTTTACCCTTGAATGACATTGTTTGGATGAATATGGTTAAAAATAGTGTTCATTTTAGTCTGATATGGTAGGCTACACTCTCTGGTACAGTGATACATTAACACTGAGGATTTTTATGTGCAGCAGCTAGCTTTTGGGGACATAATGCATTAGATTTAAATAAATGACATCCCAAGACCAACATGTCCGTTACCATTATCAATTTAGAATTATTAGATTAGATTTAATATTATCAATATCCACATCTCAGTCATCACTGTCCATTTCAAAATGTTAAATGTTATTTAAAGAAACAAATAGTCAGATTTTTCCACTTACAGTACAAAGGGACAGAGAGGTTGCACGCAAACTCATCTGTAGTGGAAGTACACGTAAAAATAAATAAACCAGTCAAATTATTCAGTGACACATAATGCTGTCTTGTTTATCTGAATTCTTGACTGTCACGTTTACATTAATAGGCCTATACTGGTCACCTGTACGGAATACTGTCATGTACCATAAACCCCTGTTGATTCTTGACCATCAGAGTAAATAAATGTAGTTAAAATAAACTGATGGCAGTTGAGATGGACCTCCCTGTTTACGAAACAAACACATATTGCACCAATCCGGCATCATACATACTTTACAATTGCATCTGAATACGATATAAACAGCCTGAACTTTAGAGAAAAGCAGTGTTGCCCTGTTGTATAAACCCTGTGTGAAAATCTGATTGGGAAACTATTACACTATTACACCTTTTAGGATGATGGGTTGGGATGTTCGAATACTTAGAAATAACATCCTTGCAATCAAACAAGGTGTCTGGCTTGTAGCTCACCTTAGGACTGGCTTCTCAGCAAGCAGACAGTATCATACTTGAGATTGAATTGTCATTAGAGAGAGGCAGAGAGCTAGCTACACACATAGCCATTGGTTTGAATTTGAGATACATACACATTGTATGCACGAGTGCGACCATGCACAATATTAGTGTATACACAAAAGTTAATTAGGTCCAGATGTAATTGGTGTGGAACGTTTTGTTTTGTTTCATTTTGAGACAGCTGTGAGCTATAGGAAGTATAGGAAGTATATAATGTAAAGGGACATAAACAAGGAAACTTGTCGAATGGACATTCATCTTATTTGACATGTACGTCTTCATAGAAAGTAATTCCAGTATTTCTGTTTTTCCTTTCTCTCACAATGAAGAAGTAGATTGTAGATGAAGAAGTCAAACTGCCAGTGTAGTAGTGAACAGTAATGTTTTAGAGACAGTCACACCGGCGTAAACTATCCATGATGACAGCTGAGATACAGTTATTATTATTATTAATCATTATTGTTGTTTCCAATTACTCCCACGATGTTTATGTAAAGAGAGGAATCACTGATTTCTGACTCGCAGCTGATGCTGTTAGTTTCTGTTTGCTGATAGACATAAAGAAATGCAGCCTGGTGTGTGTGTGTGTGTGTGTGTGTGTGTGTGTGTGTGTGTGTGTGTGTGTGTGTGTGTGTGTGTGTGTGTGTGTGTGCGTGCGTGTGCGTGTGTGCGTGTGCGTGTGCGTGTGTGTGTGTGTGTGTGTGTGTGTGTCTTTATGTAAAGGTTCAGTATATACCCCTGAGGAAATGAGGGAACTACATCCCCCACTTTTGATGTAGTGTGCAGCCTTCTTCTTCAAGCCCATTTTTATAGGTAGAAGTCAAACAACAGCCCTCTGAGTTCATTATCAAGAAACATCGTTTTGTGCTCCCTTGTGCACCTATAATGGAAGCTATTGCACTTATCACCAGGCTATCCCTGTCAGATTGTCTTTTATTGGGTCTGTCGATCATCATCACCCTCTCATGCAGCTCTTTTCACTCCCTGCTTCTCTGCCCCTTTACCTTTTTCTGCTTTTCACGCACACACAGTCACTCACCCACACAAATATTGAACACAAAATTAGGTCATTATACACACTTCACTCTCACACCCACACATGCACACGTGTTAGAACTACACACATATGGGACAGATAGTGGACAGAAGGTTAATGGACAGTAGACACGTACTGTAGGACACGGTGACACGCTCTAGCAACACTGTGCAGGAAATGGATTATAACTTCAAAGCACACATGAGAGGCCACGTGTGAACCACAACTGTCCTTGTTTTCCATGTCACTACCTCCACGTGGCCCCCTGAGACCTGCTCTCCCATGAATTCACTCTCGCTATGGAAGCAGATCTGTTCCTTTTGCTTTTGCATCACACCGTGGAAGTGACATCTTTAACGCCTCATCTGGCTTATTTGAGAACCGTAGAAATGACATTAGCAAGAAGACTAATTAGCCTATTCACTGCTACAGTCAGTGATTCCAACTCACGACAGCCTTCATGACACTTTCTTAATTAAAGTCTTTACCACTTAACTTGCTACATAACATACATCACATACTTTATCCATCTCAGATTTGCTTAAAATCCAGTTTTTCACACTCAACGTGAAACTATCTCACTTTCTTTTTCCTTCATGTCCAACAACATTCTATATTCCTTGCTGCCTACATTCGGTATCAGGACTGTACAACTTACTCAGACTTTCAACATTTCAACATTACAATATAACAGAGTGTTAGACAATTTGTCAATAACTGCATTGCATTTATGATATGATGTTTTAATATTTAGCTGAAATCATTTTAGTGAGCAGCTAAAAACAGAAAACATTTAGTCAAGGAAGGCTTCTTTGCCTTAAATTTACAATGCTTACTTGCTGTCAGTCAATGAATGCCTCCATGAGGCTTCCATTTAACGAAAGGTCAATAGCATGAAATAATTAAATTACCAGCTTGTATGCACAGAGTTTGAGTTATTGTGTGGCACATATTTCCCTACTGTATATTCCTTTCCATTTTCAGGCACTTGTGATTTGGAAGGTATCTGTGCATGTGTTTGTTCAATCATCATTTTATAATCAGATCACATTCAGGAACTATAGGATCTGCCAAAATAACAAAAATATATTTACTTTAGTTGTGCCTTCATATTCTTTTAAAGATGCCCTGTCATAAATGCATATGTTGTCTATTTGTCTTACATTCTGTATTTCCACATGCTGTTTAAAAACCCTGCAAAGAATCCAGCTTACCTTAATGCCCATTTCCCATGAACGTACATTAAGAACATACTATGTCTTCCTTTTCTTTTGCCTACATGCTCGTACCTCCTGGATTATTCTCCAATTCCCCATACAATTCCTGACATACTTTCATCCTCACTATAAAACATTAATACAACCTCCTCTTCACATTCTTTGACAATTCTTAATGACAAAGGAGAATATTTGTGCCATGCACCGGGAACCCACAGGGATATACATTAAGGGTATTTTCAACATTATAGCCTGATTAAACTGGACAATCCTAAACAAAGATATTTTAGTGTCACTAAAGATATGTCAATGTTCTTCACTGCATCCATTGTGACATAACATACATAGACCACTTGTGGTGACATCTTCTCTCTGTGTGACTGACTAGACTAGACAGCACCCAGGTCACACATGCTCAGTAGACCCCCCCCCCCCAACTCTGACAGCACCATTGCCATGACAACATGCTACTACTGCATGCGATTCAAGGTCAACCAAAGGGACTGCTCCCACGCTGTATGGCTGTGAGCAACCACCTTTTACCAGGTTGTGTCCTTTATAAGGTCTGTAGCAAACCTATATAAAAAAGTATGTGTCCCAAATATCACCTACTACTCACAGGGAGACGTCTCAAAGCCTCCTGCTGAAGGGCATGGACAGCGCGTTCCTCTCCATCCACACACATCACACAGTATACTCTAAAGCCACACGCATACTTGTTTTAAACATCCATACGAAGGAAGGAAGGAAGAAAGAAAGAAAGAAAGAAAGAAATACATTTTGGTGGGCGAATCCTCCAAGGTGATTGGATAAGGTTGGTGAGTGGATAAGCAGTGAGACATCTTCAGAATAGTAAGCAGGGGCTCCAGCTCACAGCAGCCCACTTTGGCTTTGATGTTCACTTCAAACCCAGCTTTATGTCGACAACACTTTCCAAGCAAACTATACACAAAAGAGATCTCCACCACGCTGTCTCAGGTGCCCATTGCCTTACTGGTTCTCTGAACTGGGTTCACACATAAATAATTACCACCACCACCATGGTGGTGAGAAGGCTGGCAAGAAGCCGCCGCTTGTTCAAAACAGCATTCTGGGTTTCAGTGCTTGTCTATAGTCAAGCTTGTCCAAATATCGTTTCATTAGTTTAAGTTATTTTTTTCAATGGCTCTTCGCCCTTCTTCATGATTTTTTATGTTTGACTCAGAGGGCATGTGGCTCCGTTATGTCCTCACATTTCTGGAGGCAGTGGGGTGTGTATGGAGCCCCTTTTGGTCTGCATGTGAACCACACAGGTACAGTTTAGACTAGAGTATCTGTCTATCTTCTGCTGTGAGCCTAACAAACACTATATTGCATTATATAATATACTGATCATCAGCATCATCTTAGTTCTGATAATAATCATGGTCCTATTATTTTAAGTCATTATATTGTTATTGGTCATCACTATTACCATCATATTCATATTCATATTATTTTTAGGAAACTCAGGGTTCCATATTTTTATCTGGACCCAGTAATTTCTGGTGGATTTTCACACCCTTCACACGGATTAAAGAACTGATGGAACAAATATTATTAATGATAATAATAATAATTATAATAATAATAAAATCATTTTGATTTAGATTTCAGATAGTTTCGGAGGCAGATATAGCTGATTTAAAAAAGAAAGTAGGTACTTAATTGAACTACATTAGTCTTGGTGATTGGCTGGTGGGCAGAGGGCAACAGTCTGTGTGAGCTTTGAGAGAGCGACTATGATGACAAGCTGCCGTCACTCTCTCGCCACGTAAAACAAATTACGGCAAATTGAAAAGACAGTAAAGTGAGGCGTAAGGGAGCTCGGCCGTTATCCATTTGTAACTCTGAGAGGGTTAAATTAAATCAACAGGAGCGAGAGGTAACAGTGAATACTTGAACGAAAAAGATGAAAAAGAAAATGTATGCCACTGGTTGTCAGAGGATGCATGAGTGTGGAGTGACGACAGAGCAGTGAGGAGGGGCATGGTAGTAGTGCTGACTCGGGATCTGGTCTTTCTCTCTCTGGTGACGGGTGAAGAGGGGGAAGTCCCCTCTCTCTCTCAGGCCTGCATGGCTGGCTGCTGACGGGCTGCTCTCATCCCTCAGCATGTAGCAGTGCACTTCTGGGGTATGGTGGCCCACAGGGGGGGGGGCATTCTTTCAGCCAACCCTGAGGGTTCCCAGTGTCACTGCTGACCTTGCCCCGCCCTCAGGGCTCCTGTGCTATGAGGCATCAGCCTTTGGGGCCTCTTTCCTGCCATTCTTCACGTTTTCTGACGTCTTCACTGGAGGAGGAGGAGGAGGAGGAGGAGGAGGAGGACACTCTTCACTGGCTAGGTCGTGTAACGATGGCTCCTTATACATGGCAACTGTGGGGAAAGATAAAGTATTAGTTCATATTAGAATATCGTCACTGTCGGGCAGAAACCTTGTATTTTGACGACGTGGTTCACCTGCCTGCATGGCCCGGCATGGGTCCTCCCTTAGGCCAATTTATATATATACGATTTTCTGTGGGTTTTATAAATATATTTAACCAATGAAAATAATTATAAAGGCCTTATGACTAAATATTAACTATATAGCTTGGCATGGCCAGACAGATTCGCCTGCTTGGTTTCCAGGCTTAACTACATTGGATCCATGGGAACACAGGGTCTTTTTTTCCATTTCCTGAAAAGTAAAACGTTGGAAAGTTTTCTGCCCGACAGCAATGCAATAATGCTGATGGGCAGTGATGAATAGCATCCAATGACGCAGAACCATCATTATCTCTGCCAGTCCGAAGGTGAGGGGGTCTACCCCAGGCTAATCTTGCAACTGAGCCGGTCAGCACCGGCATTCTTTATGCTTTATGCTGCCAGAAGGCAAAATAAGTACCTCCTTGCATTTCCTTTCTCAAATACTGTGTATAATTGTCTCCAGGCCGAAGGCACATTGGAGACACTTTGTTTTGCACCCTGTCCATCTGTCCGTCCATGTGTCTATCTGTCTGCTACCAACCACTGTTGGTCCGGTCGCTACATGCACACACACTCCCTGGATGCCGATTCCGAACCTCTGCCCAAAGGTTTCCAGAACGGCCTGTAATAGCGCCACCCATGAGGCTGCAAAAACACACTCTTTTATATTACTACTGATTTTGTCCAAAAATCATGCAATTTGGTACACAGCATCTCTATAGTCATTTGATCCACACGGATCTTTTTGATTTTCCATATCCATCTTGATTGTCTAAGACTGGCTTCCAAGGTTTGCAGGATTGGTCCGTTTCAAACAAAATGTGTCAAATCATGAACACAGCGTGCAGTTATCGAGACAATTTTCACACACATTCCCACTAGGCTGAGGAAGGTTTTTACAAAACACATTTTTGGAACAAAATGCCTCGAATGCAGCGTCCGATGGCTGTGAAAGGCCTAAGAAGACATGATGACACCCTTTTCACATTGGCCTATTAGAACGCCTCCAGGAGGCCACAATAACCTGACCTAATCTGACCTGGCACTTTTTCTAGTTTTCTTATGGAATTCAACGGCAATCGGCTCGGGCTGAAACCGCACCCAAATATGGAGCCATACAGTTATTGCTGGCGGAGATACATGTTCCACTGAGCTGGAGTTTGCATCATGTGAAGGCCTGTGAGATCCCAGAATACAAAAGTGTCACATACCCTCGATAACTTTAGGCAGGAAGTGTGCGGATGCTTTGTTCTTCTTTACCCGGTTACCCTTCATGACCTGGCCGTCTTTATTGATACCAATATACCAGGCGCGACCCGAATGTATCTGGCGGTAGAGCAGTGAGGAGTATGTGACGTAGTAGTTCTCAAACACGCTCTCCTTGAACTTGCACTCCGGAGTGAAATGGTCCTATGGGGAGAGATGGGGCAGGACAAAAAGGGCAAGTTTGTTATTAGTAACAAAGAAAAGAGAAAACAAAGAAACATGAGTTTTTGAGCCCGCACGCACGCACGCACGCACGCACGCTCGCACGCACGCACGCACGCACGCACGCACGCACGCACGCACGCACGCACGCACACACACACACACACACACACACACACACACACACACACACACACACACACACACACACACACACACACAATGACACACACACACAATGACACACACACACACACACACACACACACACACACACACACACACACACACACACACACACACACACACACACACACACACACACACACACACACACACACACACACAAAAAAACATTAATTAGGTGAGCATTGCCTCAGGAAAGGTAAAGGAAAGCTAAAATTCTATCTATTTTCCAGTTTTCACTTTGATAGTATGCACAAATCTGACCCATGGGAGGAGCACGAAACAGTTGCACGTGTGATGTGATTGCATTAGCATCTCTGGTGAACTTAACGCAGTCCCCGTAGGAAAAGTATACAGAGCACATGTAAAGCACTGGGAGTCTTCACTCCCACACCAATAACACACCCGCAAATACATGCATGATGACATCAAACTGTCGGGACTATTTCAGATGCATTGAATCTGAACACATAGGTCTGGTAAGTGGCAACTGGTTGCTGGACAATTATCATGTCTCCACACACCAGTCATTGTGTCCCCGACAGACTACTGAACCCTGTGTAATGTTTACCAGTGATTATAACCAACTTTGACAGACATACATCTCTCTTAGTCACCATCAGGGTCCTTCCACTGTCAAAGAGCAAAGCCAATCTGCAGGATTGATTTCGCTAGAGCAGCAGGGCAGAAATGGCTGACTGGAGAATTTCCTCTGGAAGACAGAGCAGGGCCAAACGATGACAGCACCCACCACGGGGGGGCTTTAATAAAGACTCAAATGTAGATTGAGAGGGTCTAAGTGACCTCTGGTGTCACGCTCATCACTGATCATCACCTATGACCTTCACAGGGAGACACTATGCTTTGGGTGACTGCAATTATGCGTGTGATGTCCCCATCTCTGTGTCCGCTTGCACTCCTGGCTGTGCCCATTTAACCACCCTTCTGTGCACCCTGCAAAAACAAACCCTGCTACCCTCCTACCGACTACTACTACCACCACCTCCAGGAGCACCATCACAGGCAGGGCTATTTAAAGATCCACTGACAGGTTTGATATCTTCTGCTGTGCTAACACAAAGAGGATAGGATCGATAGATGATCCCCTTCATTCATTATTAATCAGGCCAGAGAGCACGAGGGGGTGGCAAGTGCAGGAGAGAGGGGAGATAGGAGGAGAATGGTAGAAGGAAAGAGGAGGAGATCAATGGGGAGGACAGTGGTGGGTGGGTGTATTAGGGCGAGGGAGACCTCATGGTACTTTGGGTCCCTTGTGGCACCAGAGGAGGGACACTATAGGCTCACACGGGCTCTTTAGTCAGAAGAACCTCCCCAGGCTCTGACGCAGCGACGCTCACCTCTTTTACTGATAAGAGCACTCATGACCGCCAGGAAAACACCCTTCAACTAGCGCTCTGAAATATCACTAATGAAAACCTTGAGGCCCTCCAGTAATTACCCTCTATAATCAGTCCCGTGAAATCAGCCTAATGATAGAACCCACGTTCTTTGTTTCATTAATCGGCCATCTCCAAAGGTATGAACCACTTCACATGAGAGAGGGAAGGAAAGACAGTATACAGTACAGTGAGAGAGCAGACACAATAATTGCATTGCTGTGCACATATCTCAAATGGTAAAATTTGCTCTTCAGGATAAACCGCAATGCCAGTGTGCCAGTTCATCGTAATTTGATACAAATGAATAATTGTAGTTTTTCCCCATCTCTGTTCACCTCAAAAACACCTGCAGCCCCACAGCACAAAGCCAAATGCTCAGAACCGTAGAAGAGAAACCAATTCACTTCTGGGATACCAAGAAGAAGAATGGCTGGGGATATTAGTGTTAAAGTTTTTATGTATTGTTTTTTGCATGGGTGAGGGTTGAGCACTTTTAAATGGTAAATGTGCACATTTAAATGGTAAGAGCTGAGCGCAGTGTATGAAATTAAAGAATCATATCCTTCACGTAGCTCATACTGACAGACTTGGCCAGTCTCCTTTCCATTGCCTATCAAGTCAGAATGAGTTCTAATGAAAGCAGACGAGAGAGGTAATATCTAGTGTCAGTGCTGAGAAATCCAGAGGATGGAAAGAACCTTTTTATCATGCAGAGCAGTCTCCCGACCTTACCCTCTGCCTCTCCTTTCCTCCACCCACCCTCCACCTCCTTCTTCATCCCTTGTGTCAGATTACATCTATTCTAACTGCTTGAAGAAGCTTAACTCTCGTTGCCACAATACACTAGGATTGCACCAACATGGCAAGGACAATGAAGTACCTACTGTTGAGTGTTAATCTAACTTTGAGAGTATACAAATGGACCCAGTCCATTTTTAACACTCATGAGTTTGCAGTGCAGCCAAAGTAAACGCGATCGTATAGATCTAAAGTTCCATGCATTTGTCAAATTTACAATATCTTTCATTCTTTATACATTTAAAAGGGGGCAATAACAGTGTGGTTAGAAGAATAAAACAGAACTAGTGTCCTCCATCGTGTTTTATATATTGTATTTCCAAGTAAACTTAGTAAAGCAACAGTGCACATGAGTATGCAATCTGCATGAACATGTTGCTCTTGATGTCATTATGGTAAAGGCCCGCACCGCAGTCCCCCATCTAGACAGCAGGGGTCATAGTGTCATGTGCATGCATATGCTGCCTGCATCTATTGACCATCCCATGAGCTCTCTGGATAATCTAAAGGGAAGCCATGAAATCTGCCTAGCTGCAGTAATCCTTACATGTTTTCATAGTGCCGCATTATTTGTCCCACTCAAATCAGAACTTCAAATGTAAAGCTCCTTAATAAAGCCCCTCCTCCCATCCCTCTCATACAGTAGTGTGCGTGTTTGCCCTGCACTGTGTGTGTGCGTGGTTGCCCACACTGTGTGTGTGTGTGTGTGTGTGTGTGTGTGTGTGTGTGTGTGTGCGTGTGTGCGTGTGCGTGCGTGTGTGCGCATGTGCATTTTTACGTTGATTTACATCCAGATGCAGATGTTCTATGACATGCCACATTACATAAGTTAATAAGGCATGGATGCACTTATTAATAGCAGTTTACCATGGATGCAAGTGGGAGATAATACCGTCTGGTACGAGGATTTATGGGCTGTCTGTGATGTTTTATGATGGCATGGCCTGGCCCAGCTTGGCTTAGCACGGCAGGGCCTGGCGAAGCGTGGCTTGGCGTGATTGAGTGACATGCTCAGTGTGAATGGATGATAAGGATGCTGAGGTGGAGGGTTAGGGACTCATGCCTGTGTTATACTGATTGATCAGGAAAGGCCTCCTGTCAATGTGATGGATCTGAAAAGGGCCCTTCCTGACCCCCCACACTGACAGGTAGCTTTTGTTTCATAAGCTAGTAGAGACAAAGGAATCCAAGGGCAGAGATAGAAGGGGAGAAGGGCGACATACAACACAGGTCTCCAGGCGGAATCGAACCATGCAGACATTGCGATTATGTGTTCGTCACAATATCATAAACCTGTAGATCTGCCTAATCTAGTAATCTGTTATGAAATAGCCGATTTAGAGGCTCACAACACATAGTGAGCTTGTAGATCGGCTGCTTTCGCAGAATGTTCACCCCCCCCCCCTCCAAAAAACACACACACACTGCATTTCTTTTCTTTTGCTACTTTCATTGCTTCCTTCGTTCATTCATCTGTTCTATCGACCTCTCCTGTCCTGTGATAAGAGTGATGCTATCTTGCTGCCTGTGCTGTCCTGCATTTCAATGCAATCTGCACAGGTAAAGAATGGACAGCGCCACTTATCCACAGAGCCTTCCCTCCCTCCCTCTCTCTCATCAATACACACCAATGAGGTAGACCTAAATATTGACACGACACGATAATAATTACGCGTAATTAATAATTGCTTTATTCTCAATTGCAATTGCCATTCATATACTTGTGATTGGCACAAAAACTGATGTGTCAATTACAGCATTGAAATATTATGTTAAACTTTCTTAATAAAATCAGCTATACCGGTCCCACAGTGCTCTCTCTCTCTCTCTCTCTCTGCCCCTCTCCTCCTCTCTCTCTCCTACAGATGCATGCACATTGCGCATGCATGCTCAAATGCATGTGTTCACTTCTCTCTCTCTCTCTTTTGCTCAAATGCTCTGTGTTCCGCTTTATTTTCCCTTTGTTCTCTCCACTCTCCCTTCCCCTTTTCTCTTGGCCCAGGAGGGGTTTCCAGAACACAATCAGTAGATGATGAAATGGGGCAGGACTGCGCTGAGCTCTATTTTTACATTAGGATCAGCCATTTCCTCGTGCCCGCCACAGGTAGTGAGGCTGAGACTCCTGCCTGAGACAAGGGAAGAGTGACACAGACTTCCCCCTGCACCTGCTATCTCTCTCACTGGGATCCCTCCCCTTCAACCTGTAATGTGTGAAATGAGATAGCTCTCAATTCACCACCACTCACTTCACTTTTGTCTAATGGCGAGCTTACCTATCAGAGCATTTCTCTATCATACATTTTACTGCAGTTCTTCTTGAACATGCACATGCTCTATTCATCTGCTCTGAATGCAAACTTAAACACAGTTCCATGTATAGAGCACAAAATCTGATCTTGGTAGTTGGTATCACTGGAATAAAGAGCCTATGGGAAGACTCCAATAAAGGCCTCTAATGAGGCTCCATTTCTTCTAGGACCCTATAGTTGACACCAATGAAAACTAGCTGCACCGGCACGTGTTATTTTGTTTGTTTCCAGTCCTGTAAATAAACTACAGCTTCCTGTAGGAACACACTCACCAGGTGTAATGATAACAAGGTTTGTTTTCATCTCGCTGTCCCCTCTTGACATCTTATCCCTCATGAGGTCTGTACTTGGCCCCAGCTCACTGTTATACTGATGACACTGAGCTGTTTTTCTCCTTCCCTCCCGCTGGCACACAGGGTGACGAGCGCATTATTGCTCCAGATCTCACATTGGATATCTTCCCACCATACTCAGTGCAGACAAGACTGAATTTCTCAAGTCTTCCCGATAGACCTCCCTATAGCTTCATCATGTCTCACCCCTTCTGTGCTCCCTTCACTGGTCTCCGAATGCTGTCCGCATCCAATTGAAATTGAAACATTTGTGATGACCTATACTGCAATTAAGGGCATTAACCCCTAGTAAGTATAGCCTTGCCGAGCCATGGGGCCCATAGGGCAGGAGCCTATCTCCTGTTTCTGTAGCGTGAGGCAGCTTGATGTACAAGTACACCCCCTGGACATGACGCTAGTATGTCGCAGGGACTTACCCCCCAATCCAAACCTTGATGCTGAGTGTCAAGCAGGGAGGCACTGGGTCTCATTTTCATTGAGTCTTTGGTATGACCCGGCTGGGGATTGAACGCCAACCTCCCAGTCTCAGGGAGGACACTCTAACCACAAGGCCACTGAGTTGGTTAATCCCTACTAATACCTTAAAGGGACACTTCACCCTTTATGCAAAGAAAATATATGTCCTTCCTGGACTACAATTCCTGTAATGCTTTGGTGCACTGCTCCTCCTTGTGGATAGGGGGAGGGCTGTCTTACTGTGTCCATGTCCATTCTAAACGTCATTAAAATATTTTTTTGCAAAAAGGGTGAGGTTTCCCTTTAAGCACATGATCCCTACACCCAGACCCCTTCTCACACACAAGTTTAAGATTATAGCTAACTTCCTTACGATACCCTCATGGCCAACCATTCCAAGTGTTCTGGACACTTCTCCCTCTGTCAGGTGGAATGACCTCACCTATCATCAGTAAGATTGCAGACTCACTCCTCATTTTCAACAGCAGTCTGACAAACTCATCTCATCACCAACACTCTTTTGGATCAGTTAATGTTGCCTCATTTAATAGAGGCTAGTTATAGGCCTACACCTTGTATTACTGTTCACATCATATGTATGTAAACTGTTTGTCCACAAACATCATACATGCTTGTTTTTCCCTACCTGCAAAAACATGGATATCACAATTAGGTCTATGCCTCTGTGGTATGCCTTCTTTAGCCACCAGGACCCCTTTATTTATTTATTTATTCTGCAACTGATCATTACCTCCTCTTGTTTCACTGCAGTCAATGAACGTGATTCTGAACTTAAGCACTATCAATTAATAGCTCACTGCAGGAGCTCTAGCAAGCGAGCTGTGTTAGCCTAAAAGCATCTGGCAGCTCATTATGAGCCCTAATTATTTGCCTGTTATGCAATGGAACCCCAGGTTGTCCCTGACAACAATGTGGAAAATTCTGAAATATGACCTTTGTAGCATGCCTTGTCTAACACATTCCCGAAGAGGATTTTATCTATTCTATTTTTATCTGTGCCAAAGGCTGACACCATACAGTAAACCTCTGCACAAGAGAAAACAAACAAGTTAAACAACTAAATTGCAAATTTCAAAATGCAATAAATATACACAATAAAATATAGAAACAGAATAGACTGAATTTGAAAGACACAGAAGCCCTGACAGAGCTCCTTAGATTAGAAGGTGCACTGACTGAATACAGGTTATTTTCTATAGACAGTTCCAGTGGTTCTCAACCCTTTCAGTCTCACAGGCTGCGAACCCTAAAATAATCATATTTGAATTTGGGAGTGGGCACCCCCCAAAATAATCCTATTTGAAGTTCAAATAGGATTATTTTGGGGGGTGCAAATTTTGAACTGCATGGGACCCCCCCACTTGAGAAACACATCAGCCTTGCCTAGGCTATAGAATTGTAGGAGTTGAGGCGTTATTTGTTTCACTCTGTTCCACAGATAAACTGATGAACCGAAGCTCACAACGCCTCTTTCTTATTATTATTTAACAATATTTTTAATATTTTTGAAGTCCGAACAAATCCTGTGAAATTGCAATTTGCCACTTCGCGGTCCCAAAATCATGGGGACCCCGCCCCCCCCCCCCCCCCTGCAGGAGACAGACAGGTCTGTTTGACACTAGCCTCGGAGACAGCAGGCTTTTCGTTTTCGTTTGACACTTCTACAGCTCGATCCGTAACCTTTCGGAAATTCGGATTGTACAAATTGTAAAGTAAGACTAGTGAATTAAACAGCTAACATTACAAATCCGTGGAAGTTCATGTAGAGTTGTCTGTATTGCCACTTGCCAATTAAGGAGTTAAAACTGCTAAAAATACATTTGTGACAGTAGAAAGAGAAGTTAGTTATATCGCCATGACAAACTGCTTTGGGAGTTTTCAGTTTACTCTCCGAGTCCGACTCCAATTGATTGGATTCTCCACCAGGTGAGTTAGCTACTACTACTGTATGCTTAGCTACCTCACGGCCGGGCTACACCAGGCTTTTCGCGCATGTTTACGTTTCGCGTTTACCCTAAAACGCGAACCCCGCGTACGGGCAGTGGGCACTTATAATAGGACTTATAATAAACGCGCACTGAAAAGCCTGGTGTAGCTTGGCCGTAACTCAGTTAGCAGCTGAGTTAGCAGCTATTGCTTAGCATTAACGTTTCCATAAAATAGGGCTGAAGTTAGCCCAGGGCTAGGCTGAAGTGTGTGTAGTTTAATTCACTTTTATTCACGACAAAGTATTTTTGTATGAGGTGAAGTTATGTGTTTGTGTACATTAATGTGTGTGTGTGTGTGTGTGTGTGTGTGTGTGTGTGTGTGTGTGTCGTTGCAGAAGGGAACCCTGAACCCTCCTATAGCTCCCTCTTCACTATAGTCCGGGATGCAGGCTATCAGTGGAGGGGAGCAAGATCTTGGCTTCCTGTTGTCTGACCATACAGCTGTTAGTGCTGGACCCTGAAGCCTGCCCTACAGAAGTCCAATACTAAACATCAACCAGGATGAACATGTTACCAACAAAGCATCTATATGGGATGGGTGGCTAACAAGAGAAGATTTTAGATTAACTGAGAAGATGGCACTAGTCAGGAGAATGAGGTTGGACGGTCACTGCCATTGACACTGGGATTTCCCAGCAGGGGAGGAAAGTATTGGCGAAGCTACACAGATAAATATGAAGGATGGAGATGACTGGAGAGTGGAGAATGCATGGAAGGCTTGTCTTAGAGAGAGCTATCTAATATGTCTCTGATGAGTTCCAAAGTTTGACCCTGGCCTAGCCCTCCAAGCAGAACCCAATGGTACTGAAGTTTCTGACATTTTTGACGACACAGACCATGGGGTCCTGTTGCAGCAGTATCCTGCCACCTGGTACGCGGACATAATAAAACATAAACACTGTGTTTACGGCCTGTTTGACGACTTTTTTTTCATGTGAGGGCTTCTGAATCTGTGAACTATAAGTACCTATACATGCCGCTGCGAATATCTCCTGTGGTGCGGAAGCCGTTAAGTATTTTTTATCTTTGACCGATTTGGTCACTTTGATTCTTCTCTTCCTTCCTTGTTTATTGACACCTCATTGTACCGCCTATCTGGCTAGCTAGTGGCGCTATAGCTATGACAGAGCAGATCAAAGGCAGGGACGTAGCCGCACAAGCCAACCGCACACCGGGAGGCGGTACAATAAACGGTAAACAAACAAGAAGAAATAAAGCGACCAAATCGGTCAAACAAAGATTAAAAATACTTAACGGCTTCCGCGCCACAGGAGATATTCGCAGCGGTTTGTATAGGTACTTATAGTTCACGATTTCAGAAGCCCTCAAAGGAAAACAGGCCGTCAAACGGCAAAGATACGATGTTAGTGAGCATATTTATGTCCGCGTTCCAAAATTCCCATACGAAAATATAGTTATGAACAGGGACCCTACAATAAAACGACATCAAAATTTCAGAAAAGCTTTATGGAGGGTTCCGAGAGGGGCTAACCGTGGCCATCACTTACTCAACTGATGAAGTCAAGTAGATGACTGCTCAAGCCTCAAGGTACGAACCTTTTCTTTTCTTTCCCTGCTGCTGCTTGTGTTGTATGCTGTGTGTGAATACTAATGTGATTCAACAAGGACTTGAATGCTGATGTTTATCTACATTGTTTCTGTTGTTTCTGTTGTTTGTGTATGTTGAAGGTAGTAAATTGTGACAGTGTACAGTATGTATCGGCTCTTGGTCACTTCATTTATTCTGTGTGAGTTTGCTATGTCCTAAGTTCAACATGCATGTGTTGGGCTTTGACTTAACAGCCAACACTGATGTGGAGCAGTATGTGTTTTGTGTTGTGGCTGCTGTTGGAGGTTGTGAGTTGTGAGTGACAGGGTGGCGTTGCTGTATTGGTTCATGGCTGTCTTGATGGCAAAACTATGGAGGATTATTCCATCCTCGTCTTTCTTTCTTTCTTTCGGGCTGCTGTGTACTGTATATGAAATACAAGCTGCTGTTCTATTGTTGTCTGTACTAGTAAATTAATGTGATTCAAACGTCTCTGACACTGGTTTTGTTTATAGATAATGGTCTGTAGATTGTATGGAGGAACCTTTGTGGAGATTGCTCAAAGATCCCAGGATAATTTAAGGATTAAGAGGGTTTTTCAAACTACTCCATATTGCGGAAAGGGCGGTGCTCTTGGGTTGCAATGGCAGAATTGTTCCTCATGACGACTAGACGACCTTTGCTGCGTGTCACTCCCCATCTCTCTCCACCTATTTCCTGTCAGTCTACTGTAGATCGGCTTTTTGGCCAAGAGATTTGGTTGTAGACAGAAAGTACAGAGCAAATTATACATTACTATGTCTAGGTTTTAGTAGGCTATCACTCAAGAACAGATTCCAAGAAACAAACAGCAGAGGGCGCTGTTTTTCCCCTTTTTTGCCGATGGGTCCCCGGATTGAGGTTTTAGTGGTCAAACCAACAAAATATACAAACTCCACCAAAATGTGACACTTCGGTCAGCCATCTTCCCACATCACCGAACGATCCGCTATCCTTTTACATTCATCTAGCACAGGCAGGCTTCATACTGTAGATCAGAGGACCTCTGTTTTCTGCCTCTACACCTGTGTTTGTAAGTAAAACTGTTCTGATTAATTGGCCTGCCGTACCATATTAATAATAAATAATAATAATAAACATATCTAAACTTTGTTTACCCAAATGATGCATGCCTATGTATTCACAGAATTGTGACACCTCCAACACTTCCTCGAGCTCTGTTTTTCATCCCCCCCTCTTTCAAAAACACAGGGATTTATGCGTGCAAGTGCCACGCAAAGTACACACAATTTACAGTGTCCACCGATGCTATTAATCTCAGTTACTTATAATAACAGCACCAAACACAATGTGAGTAATTGCTCATATTACCGTGGCTAGTTCCAGGTTTTATTCTGGGCTTTTAGTGTTTGATGGAGTAGAGAATCAGCACAAAAAACCCGTGTTTACTGCTATGGCAAAGGATTAAGGCCTGATTGCTATTTGTTCTCAGTCAAACCCAATTCAGTACCATGGACAGTTACAAGCTTCCTCTAGTATACAGTGTATTATTAGCTAGTCCTTAACCATAGATAGATCATAGCCTGGCTATTATTGATACATGCATTTTGAGGCAGGTGTTCCAAAAGCAGCAAAGCACTGTCTCTTTTTCTCTCTCTCACACACACACACACACACACACACACACACACACACACACACACACACACACACACACACACACACACACACACACACACACACACACACACACACACACACACACACACACCAGATCATTGAGTGAGAGAGAGAGAGATAGGCTCTCAAGAGGTCGTTCATTAGTAATCATAACGCGATTAGCATCTCAATAGCTAACATATGTCCCGTCGGCGTCACATGCACGTTCACACGAGCCAGCGCTGCTCGTAGACCTGCTAATACTTCTGTGGGCTGCAGCTCTGCGTGTTATGCAGCTGTATGAAGTTGTGGGAATTTGTGACTGAATTCGATAATAAAAATAAATTTTAAAGAGAGCAAGCTAAATAATTTTGGATGAAATTTAAAGCATTGTGTACTGTATGTGCAATGGCTCATTCTTTAAATACGTATGTAGTATGTACACACTACACAGTCTTGTATCTTCGCTCTGTTCCATTTAGTGTGCCCTGGTTCTCAAGCTTTTTTTATTTCAAGGACCCCTATAACTCTGAGAGTGTACAAATGGAACCAAATAGACCTGTAAGGGTCCATTCGTACCCTCTCACAGTTACACACCCGTACTGGGACATTTGGAACCCACTCAAGGGTTTGAGACTCACTGGTATAGCAGAGTGTTTCCACTGAGCCAAAACACGCAATAGCAGCACCCAGACTCATCAGCAGTAACACCTGAAGGAAGATGGAAGAAAGAAGGGAAAGTTCTTTCCAAAAGGGCGTGTATGCATAGAGCCCATTGCTCATCGTGACTGTGTGTGTGTGTGTGTGTGTGTGTAGAGACTAGAGCGTAGCTACTTACAGAGGTATAGAGGTATCCCTCATGGTTCATGGCTAGGTACATCCCTGTCTTCGCCCCCTGGATTGCCACAATCCGTAGTCCCACAGGAATCAAGTTGAACTGTGCTGTTTTGGGAAGTGTGTGGGGGGGAGAGAGAGAAGAAGAGAGTATATAGACTGCAAAATATAGCCTAGCCTAACAACAACAAGCCTATTGTTGTACAATAGAGGCATACATACAGTATACTGTCGAGTGTCGAGTGTTTGAGGCTGTTTGCAATTGGAACATTTTCCGGCTCTTGAAAACAGAAAGTGTCTGTCTCAGGACAATTAATGACTGACAAGCGTCTGAGTGGATATTCACTGATGCACTACACATCCATCATAATGTTGCTTGCCATTCTTAAAAACTTTTAAGATGCAGCTGGGAGACACAGAATAAACTTCATTTCAAATGGGTAGGATTCTGAATACATGCATCAATCTATCTCTCGCTCTCCTTGCTCTCTTGTCTCTCTGTCTCACAGTCTCACACAGGTCGAGCTCATACGCTTGATGATTAGACTCACTGCATATGTAATATCTCAAGACAGATTCAGCGTAATAAATTGTTTTATTTCACTCAAATTTCACTCCAGGGCTTTGTACAAAACACTGCTGCTGGGTGTTAATGGGAACTAAGAAAAGTGAGCCTATACTGTAACTTGTATTGAAACCTACAAAATGGATTTAAATTGTATATAGTTCATTAAAAAATTTTTTTAGTCAAATAAGTTTTTTATTAAGAACAGGTTAAAAATTATATATTTGGTAATGTATACTTTTTTTCCCCCTTTTTATGAAAAACAAAAGAAGAAAGGAAAGAGGAAAAAAAACACAGACAAAAAGAAAACCCTCAATCCCTCCCACCCGTACTGCTCAGTGACACCGCATAGACTAAAATAGTAAGATGATGAATTACCCATGGTGGAAAACAACATCTGAAATGAAGATGATACAGTCAACCACATCAGTGGTATCCTGTCCATTAAGTGCTTCTACTCAAATAACGGACAAGGGGCAGCCAAACCTTAATACATTTGTCTTTCTTTGTTTCTCAAGAAATACCTTATTCTGCACAAGGGTAACTTTAAACTAACCAGAACATTGTACAACCCATCTCCACATCCTTTAGGTTTCACAGGGGTTCACAGAGGCCATTACAGACCATTTGGTACCCAGCAGCACGTGCACCTTTAAAGTTGTTGATTGATTTTACTGCCTATATGTAATTACCATCTATCAATTGATAGGTACCCACCCGCACTTGGACACTTTATATTAATTGCATAGCTATTATCACGTGTTCTAATATTATTTAATGAGTTTGTCTGTCTGTATATTATTTCGCTCAGATGAAGCCCTTCTAAGGTTGAAACATGTTGGCAGTTGCCTTTAATAAATAAAGGCTTTTCCTCCTTTCCTCCTGAGTGCCCAGATCGTCTGTTGTTCCTCATTAAGCAATGAGTTCAAAGCATTACATTTGGGATGATGGGCAAATATTTCTCTAAAATGATAACATTTTGATGGTGGGGGCTATCCAGTTAGCCTATATTTTGACCAAATAGTGTGCAAGAGATGTTTTTATTTCTTCTTTTATTTCTTTTTTAGACTAGTCAATTATGTTTTACGTCGTTTTCGTCATTATGCCAATTAATCCTCGCCACACATTTCAGTGGTTTGCCACTGCTGTTGTACCTGGCCTATACTGTGGACTAGCACAGTGGACGAGTACTTTTTATTTTTGTCGACTAAGCACTTCTTTTACCCCCTTTTTCTACAATTTATTTCATTGTCATGCCTTGTACTTGTAGTGATACTGTAATGATCAATTACCACAATAATAATAGCCTGAAACGACAAAATGATTTTTATTTTGCTTAATGGCAATAAAACATTTTGTTCTATTCAGAGACATTCTAGAATGATCTACCTTTCATAAAATGTTGACCTTGTATAGCTGACTTTCTTTCATTATGCTCGAGGCAAAAAATAATCACCTATGTCACGATGCTTGCACATGTGCGGGGGGAGGGGTACAGCCTCAAACATTAACACATTAACATTACAAGTTATGCTAAAAGAATAACACAAAAGGCCCCGGGGGCTTGTTCCATTGTGGTCATTTGTACTCAATCAGTACAAATGACTTCAGTATAACCTCACACAATGCCTTCTCTCTCTCAAGCCCTAACCACACCGAAGGGTCAAGACGGTTTTAGTGTTGCCCCTGCGGTGTGATATGTCTTGTTGCACGTTGGCCCACGTTGGCCCACGTTGACCCTAGTGATTCAACGCATGGAATTCAATGGCCCAAACCACACCAAAGGGTCGAGACGGTTTTAGCGTTAACTCCTTGCAACCGTTTGGACCCAAGGAGTTGCATGGTGACCCTTTGGTGTGGTTAGGGCTTTATGCAGACACATGCATCTTCATTCATGTTGTATTTTGTATCACTCATTCATATCAGACATGCTTCCATTCTGCCACTGGAAATAGCATATGCCCATAATTTAATACATATATGTACAGGCTGCGTGAATGAGTTCCTGCACATGCATGTGTATCTGATTGACAGGCCAGTGATTTATGACCCCTTGACAGGTTGACAGGCCATGAGTGAATTATGACCATGCATGGGGCTTTACCGTCTACTAGCCTTCACCTTCCTCCTCTCACTTCCTCCACCCACAGACCACCACTGTGGTGTGGTAGCAACAGCGAGCTCCCACCCCAGGGGCATTGTAATTGGCTAGATAGTATATAGATCCCTTAGGACAGATGCCTAATTTGGCTAGTTCTGGTCGATAGCCATGCGGGACACACATGCTATAGCCTGGAGGGACAATTGCTCTGTGATTTTCAAAAACAGACATTGTTGTCATTGACATATTTGAGAATATATATATATATATATATATATATATATATATATATTTGAATTGAGGTCCTTGGCCTGCTGGGAGCATGCACAAGAAATATGAAGCCTATAGGCCAAATGAGCTAGAGGACTATAGGCCAAACGAGCTGGCTGCACGCACGCACGCACGCACGCACGCACGCACGCACGCACGCACGCACACAGGCAAATGCATGAATCTCCTGCCCGAGAGTAAATGTCAGCCCAATAGATCTGTCAATATGATACGTTTTACTACCGATCTTGTTGTTAACATATGATACGAATGTTGTTTAAAGGTGTGGCCATGTTGTGCGTTTCATTGAATATTAAATATTAAACTTTTTTATGGATTGACATTGACAAAATGCATATGCGTAAACTATACTAACTAAAACTATATTTATATCTGTCAAAGGCATGAAACACAATAAAGCTCAAGAGCTTATTTCCATTGCGGTCCGGTGTTATCTGAGGATGCTGTCATGAGGATACAGTTTGAATCTTGCACAGTGGGTGGATGATTCTGGAACATGATGTCATTTACAAGACTGACATATCTTAAGCAGCAGGGATCTGTTGTGAGGTATGCGTTACAAGTATTGTTTTTCTTCTATTATTCTATTATGTGTCGGGACTCATTGTTGATGGAAGTGGAAGTGGATACCTTTCTCACAAAGGTGTGTGTGTGTGTGTGTTTGTGTGTGTGTGCGTGCGCGTGCGCGTTCTTCCAGTTATTTTACCTTATTTGTCCCATTAACACCTGAGGCCGATTCTACAGACACCTTCTAAACCAGTAGTTCTTTCAAGGTCTTTCAAAAATAGCAGATGTAAGCTTGCTATTTTTGAATAGCCAACTCAAACA
Organism: Protomyctophum parallelum; assembly: GCF_964188405.1. Classification (NCBI taxonomy): domain Eukaryota; kingdom Metazoa; phylum Chordata; class Actinopteri; order Myctophiformes; family Myctophidae; genus Protomyctophum; species Protomyctophum parallelum. The sequence goes on from NC_139697.1 coordinate 62,944,274, forward strand.
TCTACAATGACAAAGATGCTTTCCTGTTTTTAATGGGTTACATACCGTCCATGTAGGCATCGCTGTATGTTTTATGTCAGGGGTGCCCACACTTTTTTTTACTTGAGAGCTACTTTCAAAATTACCAGCTCGACAAGATCTACCCACTGAAATAAATTATACATTAAGAAAAATGTACCTGAGGGTTGGAATAGCGGCACTGGCGTTACATACAAATAGAGGGGAAGATATGGAATAGGTAGGGCTTTTTGGTGTTTAATTTATAATGCTACCAACGTTTGTGTACAGCAACCCAGGCCCTGTTTTATGTCAATGAATCAAGTCACCTTAATTCAAGTGGCAGATGCCAAAAATATTATTTTAATATTTAAGTTAAATAATAAATATCCTTTAGGGGCATGTCATGTGATCTACCTGCACATCCTTTGTGATCTTCTGGTAGATCGTGATCTACCTTTTGGGCACCCCTGTTTTATGTAGTAATGGTTAACTATATTGCGCTCTACTATATGCCATCTGCATGAGTAATACGAATATTCTTTGGACCCAGTGTTTCCCCTATAAATAATGAAGGGAGTGGGGGCTATTTAAGGGAGTGGGGGCTATTTAATGGCTCGGGACAGCAGGGGAATTAGAATGTTCCCTGTTGGATTCCCCACTCCCTCTGGGTGGGTTACCGTCGAAGTTGGTCAGTCGGACGGTTCTCGCATTTATAGTAGGATGAAAATAAGAAAATGTGAGTTGTCCAGTGACCTTTTAACACACGACTCCTTCATATAGCAGTCCTTAAACACTTCATTGCCTTTTAACACATGACTCCTTCATATAGCAGTCCTTAAACACTTCATTGCCTTTTTTTCCAGCTAGAGGGTGTTTATTTTACAGAGAAGACGTTACAACGCGAACACACAGATGGTGATGGTGAATTGAGAGCTGTGTCCTTTTGACTCTGTACGCTTTATTCACAGTTGTAGCACACACACACACACACACACACACACACACACACACACACACACACACACACACACACACACACACACACACACACACACACACACACTTACAGAAGGAGCTGCCTTCGTCCTTTGTGCCGTCCATGGTGCCATCTGGCTTCATCTGCAGGTAGTATCCAAATGAACTGTACAGCCTGGTGACAATACCTTTCAGCTGCGGATCTGTGGAGCAATGGGAAAAACGCTGCTTTATTATACAAGTGCTGCTGAGCACAAAGACTCACAAAAGTATTGTTAGGGTATTCACAGACCTGCAAAAACCTATAAAAGTCGCAGGTTTTTGTTTGTTTGTTTTGATAACAGAATCCACAGTGAATAACAGCCATGTTATTCACGGCCTGGGCCGGCGTTCATTTGCCTGCCAAGAATACTGCCATTCCTACTATGGACTTTTTCTGTCTGTACTCTTCATATAATGCCAAGTGATCTGCTGTTGTTGACAGTCCTTGTGTTTCAATCTCTCATCGGGTTTGAGTTGATGATAAACTAGACAAAGTGCCAATCGGCACAGGTCTCCACCAGGGCAGGTCAGGTTGTGGCCTCATGGTGGCGCTATAACAGGCTGTTGAGGAAGATTTGGGCCGGAGGTTCGTGTTGGTGGGATGCAGGTACAATGTTTTTCCATGTGTGCATACATAAGTTGTATACAGATCGATGCAGTTATAGCTAAAAACAGGAATTGGCCTGTTATAGCGCCAGCGTGAGGCTGATTTTGAGGAAATAATTGTGGCATGTCGTCCTCGGCCTAGTGAAAATGTGCGTGTATAATTTAACGGAAATTGCACACTGTGTTTGTGATTTGTGGCCTTTTTTCGAAATGGATGAATCGTGTGAGCTTTCGAAGCCAATCTTAGCCAATCAGGATGGAAGATGGGAAATGGTGCCGCTCCGTGTTGATCACATGACTATGGAGATAGTGTATACCGATTTGCGTGAAATTTGGATAAAGTCTGAAGGAGTAATAATAGAAAATGTGTTTTACATATGTCGGCCTCCTGGTGGCGCTATAAAGAGCAGATGTGAAAAATTCCAGGCAAAGGTTTTCTAGGGAGTTGGCATACAAAGTTATCCACAGATCCGTGCAGTTAGAGGTGAAAACACTTTTCGGCCAGTTATAGCGCCACCTTGAGGCTGAGTTGAAATTGTTCATGTGGCATTTCGTCCTCGGCCTAGTGGGAATGTGCGTGCACAATTTCACGGAAATCACGCGATGTGTTCATGATTTGCAGCATTTTGTTTGAAACTGAGCACTCCTGTGAACTTTGGAAGCCAATCTTAACCAATCAGGATGGAGTCTGAGAAATGTGAAAGACCGGTTTCGTTGAATGGCTCTAGAGAGACTGTGTACCAATTTGCGTGATGTTTGGACAAAATCTGTAGGTGTACTGTGCAAAAACTTGTTTTGCACAAAGCGGCCTCCTGGTGGCGCTATAACAGGCCGTTCTGGAAAGTTTGGGGCAGAGGTTCATGGTTGGCATCCAGGGAGTGTGTGTGCAAAATGTGGCATCGACCGGGTTAACGGTGGCCGAGATTAGCTGCTCACGGACAGTCGGACACACGGACGGACGGACGGACGGACACACGGACGGACACACGGACGGACGGAGTGCAAAACATACTGTCTGATGGCATTGGTAAAGGTATAGGTTTTAAAATGTTTCAAACTTGTTTCTCATCATCGGGCAGTGCAGGGTTTATCCTACTGTAGGGATATGGCTAAACGAATAATATTGTGAACAAACAAAATGATCAACTACAATACATAGCCTTCCTGGTCAATGATTGCATAAGTTGAGTACTTTTTTAAAGCAGGCTCTCATTTGTGCAGCTTTACAGTATGTTGCTATTCTCACTATTCATATTTTATACAGTATATATGTATGTTGACTGGCTCAACTTGAGCAAACATACCTAATGTCAACCCCACTTGTAAACAATGGTATTTTTGACAACAGCTTTGGTCATTTGAGGACAAAGTCATGTTAAGAGAGCTAGTCTATCCCCAAGCCCCAACGTCATGAAATATACATAAGCAACGGAACAGGACAGTGGAAGAGGGAGGATGAATACAAAGGTTGAATTTTTGATGAGACCCGTCCCAGTGTAGCCTTTTTTGTGTTCATTTAAGAAACATAATCAGAATTCTAGCAGTGGCTCTGTGGTCAGTTCCCAGGCCCCCCAGCCCCCCCAGCCCCCAGTGTGATGTTTAGGCGACCTATAAGTTGTGTCCTGGGCCGAGTCTCTTCTACCTAGGTCAGGCACCTTTAGTGGCAAAGACGAGGCGAACTCTGCACATCCCCTGCCTTAACTTGGCTTCTCAGTCACTTTCACTTAGAGAAAACAGCCCAGGTGAACCCAGCGGACTCCCATGCAGCTTTAATGAGGAGGATGAAACATGGATGAAGGAACAGTTTATGGAAAGAGACTCTGGAGGACTGACGACCATTTGGGAGCTCCCCTCCCTATAAAATGCCACCTATGCCCTTGCTCTCTCTCACGCACACGTGTGTATGCACGCACACACGTACGTACGTACGTCACGTACGTACACATGCACGCAGGGAGAGAGAGAGAGAGAGACGCATGCACAGAGCAAGCTAGGGCACTGCGGAATCTGCTTGTCTTCAATCGCACACTGATGCTATAGAGCGAAAGAGGAGTGTGAGTGGTGAATGACTGGAAGAGAGAGACAGGCAGGCAGGCAGACAGACAGACAGACAGACAGACAGACGTGTGTGGGAGGGATTATTTCCCCATAGGATGAGTGCCACGGTCAAGTTATCAGTAAAATTGCCACAGCTTCCCACCATAGTTACAACTAAGTATACTTAGTGTCTACAACGGCACCGTCATCCCTCACCCCTTCACACACATTCTCTCCTTCTGCCTTGGCATCTCCATCCTTTAAGGCACCTTGCCAAACACCTCCTTCCGCCATCCCTCTTTCTCTATTCGCGCTGTCTTTCTCTCTTTACCTCTGTTTCATATCCTGTGAGTTATGTGTGCTTTCATCCTGCCTAATAACACGATACATCACCCAATCAGAGCAGGGAAGCCGTTCATTACTCGTCCCCACAGACACAAGAGAGAGGTGAGAAGCCGGAAGACAGGGAAAAAGAAGGAAAGGAGGATATAGTGAAAGGAGTGAGGTGACACTGTGCCATTAAGAGTGACAACTGCATATTGGTGTAGAAGCAGTACATTTAGGCTGACATTTATTACAAAGCCTGAGCAGTATGGGGGGTAAACGGCAATCTCAAGCTTGACGTCAGGGTCACTAAAAGTGATGTTTCACTTAATGGGACCCAACTTATATTACACCAACACACTAAGTGTGTGTGTAGGTGTGTGTGCGCGTGTGCGTGCGTGCGTGAACATTTAGGAAGTAGATAAAGTGCTCCTCGGGGCACAGGTCTCCACAGGTACTGTAGGTTATTGTGGGCCAGAAATGGTCGGAATGCACCGGCGCTAAAACAAGCATGTGTGAAGTCTGACGGAAATCAGACAATTTCAGATAATCAGGATGGAATATGAGAAATATCTCTCTTTCTTGACCATAGATATAATTTAATGTGTACCGATTTGCATGATGTTTGGACACAATCAGAGGTTCTGCTCTGGCAAGGAGGGATCCAGGGAGTGTCCAGTTCGATCTGGCCAACTGTGCTGGAGATGAGCTGTTCACGGACAGACGGACGGACGGACGGACGGAAAACATAGTCTCTCAGCCACGCCTTCAGGGTTAGGGTTAAGGTTAGGTTTAGGTATAGTTTTACTGAGGTTAGGGTTAGCTATTTAAAATGGGTTAATAGTTTTCTTTCTCTCAACTTCCGTGTTCTTTGTTTCCATGGCTTATTGTGCGTATTGCATATAGTGTTTTTTCTTATTGCCGCATTCCTTGGCTCCTGTTAACGCTGCTTGCGCCTATATTTTATTAGTATTATTGTATTATTGTACATACGAATTAGGTCGTAGATAACTATGAAATCTTGCGTTTTTCTCACATAACCCACAATTCCCGTCACTCTCTCATGAAGTCGCAATTCCCGTCACACACCCCAGGCAAGCCCCCAGGTCATCGTGACATCACGTGAGATCAGCCCCCTGGTCACCCCAGGCAAGTTGGAGCCTGCTGCAGTGGTGTCCGATCCAAACTTAACTGAAATTTATAACCCAACAATATTCAGTTTGTAAGCCAGATATCACTGAGGACATTTGGGTTATAAGGCCAAATATCCTGTCTCGTCCGGAAGGCAATGGAGTCTCTCGTGAGGAGCATCGCAAATGCTGCTAGCTCTCTAAACCTCTTCGGATTCTTCTTATATAGCGTGTCATGATGACGATGCCAGCCAACTGAATGGTGGCTGCATTGAGAGCTCCTTATATGATCATTTTTTCCTCGCACAGATAGGCTATATTTGTAATCTTTAGTCCCTGGCCAAGGTGTTAAAGTATTTCAGTGCAAAAAACAAAACGGTTATAACAGACTAGTTATAGTCGATCAGAGGCTTAACTGACGTTTTTTCTGGCAAAACGTCAGACTTTTGATCAAACCCTCCGTCACTGGAAATGACATAAGCTGCTGGACCTGACCATGTGAGATTATCGTTTGTGCACTGACTCAAAAGGTTTCAGGCCTCATACACACATATCAAACACATGTTCTGTGACTTGTCTGTGTTTAATGGCCGCTACAATTCTTTTCCATGGTCCATTTGTTTTTGATGAGCAGAACACAGCCGGCTTTATGAAAGCAGTGACGCACAATGAATTAAGCAGCCTATAATAAAAAAGTGAAACATCTGACGGTAACAAATCAGCAATTCTTAAACAGCGCCTGACACAGCCATTACCTCTCCATCAAATAGAAATATATAATCCAAAGCAGCACAGCACACGACGAACGGCATTTTGCTTCTCTTGTGTAACATTTATAACTGAAATAAAAAATACAAAATCTGAGAAATTTCATAAATTAGGAAACAAATGTTTAAGCCGATTTAGTAGTAGTTTGGGTACCAGGGAGAACTTGATGAAACGTCTCTTTCTGGGTCACGGGCTAAAACGTTTGGGAACCACTGCCCTACAGTATGTCCCCTCACAACCAGGACAACGGCCTCCTAAAGTAAACTGTTGGCAGCTGACCCACAAGACACCTAACAGATCTCATAACAGCAAGTTTGGTGCAATGTCGCTTGGGTTAGGGTTATAGGTAGGGGTGTCGAATGTCGAATTAGAATCGCGATTCCCGTTATGAACGATTCAAAATCGATTCATAATTTCCAAAAGTCATTTGTTTTTTAGTTTTTCGTTTTTTTTCTGGTTACAGTTACAGGAGTTTTCACTACATGGTGTTTTTTATATTAAATGTAAGCTGTAATGTTTACTGTAATCACAGTAAACATGTCTTCAGTCATTTTCAAGTTACTGTAGTATAGTCACTTCAGTTGGCTAGAGTAGATTGTGATGAAATCCTATGTATTGAATCGAGAATCATTTTGAATAGAGAATCGTTCTGAATCGATTTTGAATCGAATCGTGACCCCAAGAATCGGAATCGAATCGAATCGTGGGACACCCAAAGATTCACAGCCCTAGTTATAGGGCCTAAAAGAACGTTAAACATGAAGTGAGAACTGAAGTGAAAACAATATGGCCCGTAAACTGTTGCCAGTTGACTCAAAGGACATCTCACCAATCTCACAACACAAGCATACATTTGATGTTCCATAGCCACGCAGCTATGACATCAGCACAAACCACTGAATTCCCCTGAAGTAAATGCCTAATTTACATACGGTGTGAGGCAAGCCGTGGCTCACAGGTCCAATAGTAGCTAGACTAGAACAGACCAAGCTATGACACAGTAGTATAGGCTTAACTCCTCACACACACACGCACGCAAAACTTCTAACGTGTCACCTTGTGTGACGTGACCAACCACACACACACACACATCACTTTTGTTCAAGCATAGTGGGTCACATGGACTTTGATGGCAGGCATGTTTTATGAACATCAGCGCATGCATTATACTGTTCCAAATTGTATATGGCCTAGAATGACACAACTTGTTATAGACCTGGATATGTCATGAATCCCATTCTGTGTTACTGGGGGGGGGGGGGGGGGGGGGCATCTATCCTCAGTATTCTGTCTTCACTTTTCTGTCCTCACTTTTTATCCTCAATACGTACTTTGCTCAGCCAATCAAATCACTGCACACAAACACACAAAGCTGGGCATAGGAGGGGCTAGTGCCCCTCAAAAACTGTGTGTGTGTGTGTGTGTGTTCATTTATACTACCTGCAGATGAAGCACCATGGACGGCACAAAGGACGAAGGCAGCTCCTTCTGTAAGTGTGTGTGTGTGTGTGTGTGTGTGTGTGTCAAAGTGTACACTGGTGTATCAAATGTTTATGTGTCCATTTTGTCCTGTTATTATGATGAGCATAACCCAGTGACTCTGGTTACAGTGTGACAAGTCTCTTGCAACGTGTAGAATGTGTTTGTCCGTAATGCCACATCAGTCAAAGCATATACAGTAGCATATGTACGTCCCAGGCATGCAGGCACAGATAGACGTGTTGACAGAATGCACGTGTGCACCGTAATGTAATACATTCATGTGATGATGTGACCTTGAGTCGAGCGAGGGACACGGCAAGTCAGTGTTTATGCACTAAGTTGTTTGCTGTTTGGCACCTAACGTCATTATCACAGTATAGGTTTAACCAGTAAGACGCCTGGGGGGCGACCGAGGTCGCGTGCGATGGCACGAGACCTGGGCACCATATATGGGGCTTTCCCCATGTATGGGGATTTTGAGTGATACACTGACTGACTGACCGAAATGCATGATTCCATAGTTAACTGTGACCTTACTTGCTTAACGGCAACCACAGTGGTTGCCGGGCAAGTTTTCGGTCATAAAATGTGTGGCCTTCGGGCTACAAAAATGGGGTCCAGGTAGAGCCAGACCTTCATTTCCAGCCCTGTTGAGATCTCTATCCTCTGGTTGGATTTCTATTACTATGGTCTTGATTGTTATTGTCTCCACCAGGCCGAAGGCATGTGGGGAGAGTATGTTTTGCACTCCGTCCGTCCGTGTGTCCGTCCGTCCGTGTGTCCGTCCGTGTGTCCGTGAACAGCTAATCTCGGCCACCGTTAACCCGGTCGAATTTTGCACACACACTCCCTGGATGCCAACGATGAACCTCTGCCCCAAACTATCCAGAACGGCCTGTTATAGCGCCACCAGGAGGCCGCTTTGTGCAAAACAAGTTTTTGCACAGTACACCTACAGATTTTGTCCAAACATCACGCAAATTGGTACACAGTCTCTCTAGAGCCATTCAACGAAACGGGTCTTTCAGATTTATCAGACTCCATCCTGATTGGTTAAGATTGGCTTCCAAAGTTCACAGGAGTGCTCAGTTTCAAACAAAATGCTGCAAATCATGAACACATCGCGTGATTTCCGTGAAATTGTGCACCCACATTCCCACTAGGCCGAGGACGAAATGCCACATGAACAATTTCAACTCAGCCTCAAGGTGGCGCTATAACTGGCCGAAAAGTGTTTTTACCTCTAACTGCACGGATCTGTGGATAACTTTGTATGCCAACTCCCTAGAGGCCAAGGAAAAACCTTTGTCTGGAATTTTTCACATCTGCTCTTTATAGCGCCACCAGGAGGCCCACATATGCAAAACACATTTTCTATTATTACTCCTTCAGATTTTATCCAAATTTCACGCAAATCGGTACACATGATCTCCATAGTCATGTGATCAAGACAGGTTTTTTTTATTTCTCATATTCCATCCTGATTGGCCACGATTGGCTCCTACACTTTTCAGGAGTAGCCCGCTTTGTACAAATCGCCACAACTCCTCAACGCAGCGTCCGATTGCGATGAAACTGTGCACGCATATTCCCACTAGGCTGAGGAAGAAATCCTGGTGGAGACCTGTGCCCAGAAGGGCACTTTTTCTAGTTGTTGTATGTCTCCAGCTTGACTTTGTTTTTGAAGACATGCCTGGTGGAGATTACTTTTTAAAAGCCTTCGTTATTTCACCTAGAGCTCCATATACAGTACAGTATGGAGACAACCTATAGCTCCATGTATGGAGACAACAGCGATATCCAGCACTGACATCAGACTAGTGTAGAAACCTCATATATGGATATACACGCCTGGCATCGTCATGGTGATACGTACTCAGTCGGCTCCATATATGGGCAATAAGGGGGCATGCCCATGGGCATATAGTATACTGATGACATCAGTGATCTCCATATACGGTATGCAGTGTATGGGCATTAAAGGGATAGAGATACAGAGATCTCCATATATGTTCATATTGGTCAGATTGGAGGTGCGAGTTGACATACAGTATGTGTGGCCCGAACTCTAGTTAAATGAAAATGGGCTTAGTATTCAATAACTAAGTTCCTGAAGTTCCTTTGTTACTGCAGCCACACTATATA
>NC_139697.1:62956282-63006282 GCF_964188405.1 Protomyctophum parallelum
GTCAAAACAGTATAGCTGTGATCAACGCACAAAATGCAGCCTACTGCAGATGTTGGTAGGTCAATAGACGGCTACTGAGAGCATTCAATGCTCTGATTAAACGTGATTTTGACACCTTCAATGCATTGATGGCATTCGAAGCGGGAGCAATGAACGCAGTTCAGTGGGTGTGCTTGTCTAGTATGCAGCATCTCTCTCTGACAACTCACAAACTCTCTCTCTCACACACACACACACACACACACACACACACACACACACACACACACACACACACACACACACACACACACACACTTTGTATGAACCTGATAAAACGGCTCGCCCGTTCTCTTTCCCATGAACCCTCCAGTTGAAGCAGAAATAGGCCTGTGAATCTGTTAAAAGAACAAAGGCTCCTACATGCCCACTCAGGTCTAGACCTCGACGAGACTGCGTGACGATCACACACTGTAGTAAACAAACAACTAATCTAAGCTGCATGGTTAATGATGCACAATTAATCTGCAGAACTTGAACTTGATCTGATTGATGTTGAAACACCTCTTTGAGTCAATTACATGCTCCTGAGTGGAAGTGTTTTGCCTGCCAGTAGCAATGCTGCAGCATAGGGATACATGAATTGGGGTACTATTGGTGGAGGGATTGACACAAAATCAATGTGATAGAGTTTTGGTGTTGTGTGCTCGTATGAAAAGCTACAGGGCTATTCTGTTTGTTAATTCCTTCTGTCACTAATGCTTGTACGGGGTGCCGGGGGAGACTAGGAACACATACCAGCCGGGCCCGGGACAGGCACCTCCATATCTAACTAAATTGGCATAAAACTAATGAAGTAGTAAGAGAATGCAACCAAAGCATGTCAAGTTGTCAACCAGCAGTCTGTCTATGGATGTAACACAAACTAAATGTAAGAGCCATTTGAGCCATTTTTTATTTGATTACATCACTGCATTGCCAATCAAGGCCAAAGTTGCCAGGTTTGCAGTGAGGGAAAACCAGTAGTGCTAAAGTATAAGACTTTGACACTAAAGGTGTGATAAAATAATCATCCAAATGGAAATTCATTCAAAGGAATTAATTACATTTTGACTATGTAACTTAAGTGCACAATTCAAGGACTAACCTAATATAGCACAAAGTAGTGATTTAATAGGACAAAATAATGCATTTATGAATGTCCCAGATGACAATAATACACTGGACCATAAAACAAGTGTACTCTCATACATTGTTTAAACTTATTTTATGCAGTAGTGATTCTTTTTTGTTTGATTTTTAATAACAAAAGCGATTGTGTCATAATGACAACAAATCATATTGGTGCCATAGTTACACCATGATTGGTGAGGTGACCTATTTAAACATTTGATCCTGCAGCGGCTGCTGTTCTAATTGTCGAGATTGATCTGATGCAGTGCATGTACAATTAAATCAGCCTGTTGTTTACCCCACATTTATTTTGGTAGGTCACCAACTAAGGCATAAATAGCAACCAACAGAAAAGTTAACAAATGAAACATATATTGGGGTAACAGGGGCAACAGGGGGTAACAGGGGCCAGCAACCCCTGTTGCAGCACTCGCAAGAGAGCAGCAAGGAAGCTACAGATCGTACAAATGAGCAATTCTCCCAGAGTCTCCCGAGAGGAGGGGAGGAAGAGAGACTCGCTAAGACAGATTAAACGACAAAGACAATGACACAGAAGGCTCAAACAAATCACCTTGACTCAAAAACACCAGGGTAAGGCCAAGTGTGGACAAGGACGGATGCATGCACACCACACAGACTTATCGTCTGGTGAGACATACTGTAGGAAGACCCTAGGCAGTAAGCAAACCATATAGAGACCTCTCAGTTTCTGCAATCTCCCAAGAACACACAAGGCAGAGAGAGCCTCCTGTTGGCTCTGGCAGGAGAGAAAGGACAATAGCTGGAAGCCTGGATGAGAGGGGCAGTGATTTGGCCAATCACTGCTGACCCGCCAACTGGAGAGTGTTGGTGGTTAAGGGTCGAAACACTTTAAGAAGGCAGGGGACCTGATGACCTCTTTTCCAGGCAAGGCTTTATCCATTACAGATGGATTATAATCGCATCTTTGATTTATTTACAAACTGTAAGGCTGTAATGTGAAATGTAACTTGTTCTTTGCGAGTCCTTCGTGAGGGGAAGTACTGTAAGAACTTGGCACCATGCCATAAATTGACATAAACATTTGTAATTACACTGGTCTCTACTGTCATACACGGCTATCGTCAAGCTCAGACAAACACACTCAAATGCAATCTACGCTGCTTTGCTTAGTTGACAGACAGCTTCAAACAAAGACACAAATAACATAGCCTCGCGTAGCGATACTAATATCACTGCGTGGATATTAGTCTCGTCCCTCTCAGTGCTAGATTTTTTCCAGGCAATATCCCACCAGATATTTGAATACTGGGCTCTGGTCGATTATAGCCTGGTTCCAGACGAATCTGGTTGGCCGTCACCATTTCGGCCGTGGAGTCCTCCCACAATTGAGACTGGCCAGACTAAATCTGTCTGGGGCAATATGCATTGCAAAGGCAGATGAAGGCTGGCTAGTGGCTACGCAAGGCTACAAATAACACACATTAGGATGCACACTCATGTACACTTTGTTATGTGCACAGCACACATGCCCACAAATGCATACACGTTCACACACACTTATGCATATGGAAATCATTGTCACAATTGCAAAGCATAAACATGTGAACATGTTGTAATATTATTCCTATAGAAACACAGATCAGCACAGACGGTAACAATAAGCAGAGTCCGTTATTTCAATACGAACACTGTAGGCATATAAACTAAGGCAATATTGAGCGTGACCATTCTGGGCACAGAATGCTCTTACAAATCCGTTCATGGTATGTTGGCACTGAACCTATTCCCCAAATGAAGTTAATGTTGTATTTATGGTGGCGTGTCATTGATTGATTGATTGATTGAATACTTTATTGAAAAATATATTTTCAAAAGGATAAAGTCACAAGAAAGCCGTTAGGCTTGTTTCCATTGTGGTCCTCTTGGGGAAAGGGGAAGGGGAGCAACAGACAATAAAGTACAATACAGACACAAACAGGAGGCAAAAAACAAAAACAGGACAAAAATCATAAAAACTGACCAATAAAACTGGATTTATTTTCTTTTTTTCCCTTATTATTTTTATTTTTATTTGTGCCATTTATCTATTCTACACTATAAAAATTTGTCAGAAGGTTCATTGTTCCGAAATTACTATCCCCATGCCATCTCTAACCCTAACCTAAACATAACCGCAAGAACGGAAGCAGTGCAGGTTCGCCAACCTTAATGCATGTTCGGACTAACGGGACTTCGGATCTATAGGAGCAATGACCTTGCCTATTGACATTGACCTTGCACGGGATTCTGAAACGTATATTTGACTTTGCGTGTTGAGGTACTCAGAATCTATTTATTGGAATAAAAGTCAATTATTTGATATAACCTTTACTATACTGTACAACTATAGCAGACATTGTTTAGATTAGATTTACCCACCTGGGAATACCCAAGTATTTATATGAAATACATGATTTATTAAATAATCTTTTCACCTGGATTTACACACACCATTCAACCGTACCATATGGCAAAATGTAAGCTTTAAGAGAATAGCTTACTTTACATATTCCAACATCCTTTGTATAGGTCACAGTAACACAGATGAATAAAATTTGCATATGGATATGCATATGCATTTTAAGACCCCTTTTGGTCCTCGCCCTTTATGCTTTGTTTTACGATGAACAGTGAAAATATCCAAACTACAAGCTCACAATGCATCACACCTTAGATTTGTAGATTTGCTATTTTCACAATTTGTGTACATTTTTAACATTATAATTCACTTATAATGAGGGGCATTCCACTCATTTTCAACATTTTACTATGTCATTAATATACCTTAGAGTTGTTGTGTGGAAATAATAATAAAAAGTCCCCCCATTCTGTGATTCCCAGAACTGTAAGTATGAAAACAATCATTAACATGGTGAAACACATCTTGATGACATCATCAAGATGATGTGAGGTCTGATTTTATTCAGACCTCCAGTTCTAGGAAACACAGAATGGGGGGACTTTTTTATTATTATTTCCACACAACAGCTCGAAGGTATATTAATGACATAGTAAAATGTTGAAAATTAGTGGAATGCCCCTTTAGGAAGAACTGTTATGTCTATTCATGTTCTTAACCAAACCTACTACCGGTAGTCTTCACTCTCTCACACTATTCTTATCATTATCGCTGAGGGTGTCCTCTATCCTCACTCTTTCTCTTGTTAGAGGTTAAAGTCAATCTGTCCTTGTCAGGTTTAATCAAAGTATCCACAGATTCAATTTAGCAGCCATGTGTGCGAGGTTAAGGTAGCATTCTGTCATTTGTTATCTTTAGGGCAAGAGAAAACAAAAGGATTTTACTAATGCATACTTCTGCCCTGTGCACATGGACACACAAGGACACACGGACAGAGGTGAAAACATGATCTCTGCTTCCCAGCCTTAAGGTACATCTGAGATAAAGATTGATTAGTGTAACAAATAGCAATAACTACAGCATGAAGTACAACATGACATCTAAGCAATAACAAGCCATACGATCCATTTCCAGTGATCCAGCTGTTCTACATGTCCTAATGAATTGGCATTGCCTCAATTAACACTGACGCTCTGGTTATCAAATTGAATCCTCAGTTTTCAATTCTCAGTTCATACTCAGCTTTGTTTTGCAGTACGGAAGTAGTAGAAATGTATACATGGTGAGAAATAAATGTCAATGAATCAGTACAGAAATCCAGCTAGTGCATCAAACATGGATTGTGTGCCACCAGGCATTGCTTTAAACCTACAGGTATATGCAATAAAATATCACTTTACTTTAATAGTGTAGGTTTAAGTCTGAGGGGAATTCCTATATCTTACTATCTCATCTTCTCCCCCCACATGCTGTGTCTTAAACAGTCTGTTTCACTCCCTGCATGTCCACCTTCCCTTTTGATCTGCACACCTATCTCTCCCCTCCTCAGTTACTCCATTTTGATTAGTTCTTTATCTATCTCCACCTGCATCCTCCCCATCCACCCTGGCTTCTGACACACTTTCTTCTTACATCTTTGATATCTTTAAGGCTATCTCGTTTTGCCTCTTACTAGCCGCATCCCCCTCCCCCACCCCACAGTCTCTCCCTCTTTCGGTCTGACCCCTGTCGCTGTCAGTAAAGTTCGGATGAGAAGCTACCTAACACTGCATTGTCTGATCAGGTGTTGTCGAGTAAGCGAGTTTGTGGCCCTGATTTCTTGCGGTCAGCTTAATGCTATCCTCTACTGGATGTCTCCTTGTAACCCTGTCTGCTGCTTGCCAAAAGGGGCCCCAGATTTGTGACCCAACAGTCGATTGACTCGTTGGATTCTTACTCCTACACCATGCTAGAGCCCACTCCTTGCCAGAAGATGTCTGGGACTTCACCGTCTCCCGTCAATTCATCCCTACAGATCAAATGCCCTGCAGC
This sequence comes from Protomyctophum parallelum, assembly GCF_964188405.1. Classification (NCBI taxonomy): domain Eukaryota; kingdom Metazoa; phylum Chordata; class Actinopteri; order Myctophiformes; family Myctophidae; genus Protomyctophum; species Protomyctophum parallelum. The sequence continues at coordinate 62,961,846 of NC_139697.1, forward strand.
AAATGCCGTCTTTTAAATTTATTCAAACATTTCTGCCGTTACAGAAACAATCAAGTGGACACCAGTCAGTATCGTTATTATTATTTCTGTTTTTATGATTGCATGCCTGTTATAGTATAATGACGATAATGTGTGGGTGAAGCTGTTCTTTAGAGCGGTAGTGAAGGAGATACACAGAGGCAAGCAAGGGGTCACTGTCCAATATCCTACACCTTTCAAGTCAGTTTCCACCTTGAACACTCTAAGAGGGTGATTATTGATTCATCAGTATACATTAATGAGTTGAATTGATCTCAAAAGGGGGAGGCACCCCAGATTACTGATAGAGACAGAGTGCTTTTATCAGGGAAATGCAGGCAGCCATCTTAAAAATGACCACACAGGGGGAGAGGAGGAGGAAGGTAGACTAGAAGAGGATGAGGGAGATGATGATGAGGAAGGCTGACTCAGTTTGACAGGGGCTCTGCACGCACGCACGCACGCACGCACACACACACACACACACACACACACACACACACACACACACACACACACACACACACACACACACACACACACACACACACACACACACACACACACACACACACACACACAATTATCACTACACATTCTTACAAACACCAAAAGAATGTCATGCGAAGGTTAAATGTTTCTACTCCGCCATCAATCTTTAACACAACATCAGAACATCTGACACAACTTTTAAACAACTATTTTGGAGATCTCAAGTAGTAAACATTGAATGGCTAATGTGAGGAATCATTTTCATATCAAATGAAAGTAGGGGATCAAAGCTACAGGGTTTGATGTCACACTTATTGACCCAACATTTTTGGAACTATACAGCAGAAGTATGGTTTTCCTGAAGATTAGAGATTCTGAGATATCAGGCTTCAAAGTTTGGCTTTTCATGCTTGCTTCTTTGAAATTTGACTACTTTGGAAAAATAATCCCTGCTTTGTATTTATATATTTTAATTGATCCGGCACATTTACAACACTAACTTGATATTATGCATGATTGCATATTTACACACCAATTTCAGTTGCTGTGGGTCTTTTTAGGTAGACTTTTGTCCATAGATGTATTTGCACTCTCATGTAAAGTGTGTGTGGCCGCCAGATGACCAGCTATATGAGCGACATGAAAGGCAGCTCTTAAAGGTTAGCGTGAACAAGGCCAGAGGACAAGACAACAGCAACCGCAAGGTGCACACGGGCAGCTGCAGGTCAGCACGTTTTCAACCTCTCCCTGATGAGGCCCTAGAACAGTGGTTCTCTTTTTTTTTCTTCCCCTTTTCTTTTTCCTTTATTTATTCAAGGAAGCCCATTGAGAGCCAGCCCTCTTTTTCAAGGACGCCCTGATCACACCATACCTCAACCTGATTTTCTTTTGGGGGCGGGGGGGAGGGAGGGGTCCCCAGATGACAGTGCAATTTCAGGTCTTTTTAAAGACCTAAAAAAAAGAAAGAAAGAAAATAAAAAGCCCATTACTGCATCAAAAGTAATTAACTGATGATACTATAAAAATTGTCAAATAATATGAGGCAACATTTTGGAAAACGTATAAGCTCACAACTTGCATTGTGAAATCGTTGTAGATCTGCTATTTTCCACAATATTTATCTGTGGAACGGAGTCAAACAATTCCTAGTTCAAGTGCTTTTCAGAGTGGAGGGGGGTCTCTAGTTCAAATATGACTATTTTGGGGGGGTCAAGCTTACTTACTTATTTACTAAGCTTTCTTAACTAACGTATGACTCATGTTGACTATTTTTTATGTATTTGATGTATTTCCATGTTTTTTGTTCTTGCTTACTGTAAATTGCTCTGGATTATGAGTAAATTGTCAAGGCCCGAAAAGGTTGAGTACAAAGTTCAAGATCAGAGTAAATGGCATGAACCCTAGTCAACATCTATGTCAGGGTAAATGGTTACATGGAGGTCAAGAAAATAATTCAGCTCTTAAAAAGAAAACTTCGATACTACTGTAGGATAGTACATGGGGTGCCTGATTGACTTTGCATATAGTTAGTGCACTAAGCACATGCTTCTTAAACTTTATATTTTGGACTGAGGGTGGTGCTTGAGGAAAGGTTGTGGGGTCACTCAAACGGTTGGGAATAGGATTCATCCAGGGGAACACAAATGCACGAGAAGTGCATCATGATAAACAGTGTTTTACGGACTGTCCTCCATCAAGAGCAACTGTGCACAATATTAGCACTCCACACAAAACAAGTGGCACAGGTTCTCTAGCACTGTTCCTCAGCATAGCTGTCAACCCAAGTGATGATATTAGCTTGTCTAGCCTTCAGGCTTCTGCAGAGTCAGACATACAACTTTGCAAAACAGACTCTGCTTGGTAGGCAGTTTAGTTATTTAGGCATGTTTACTTTGGCTTCCATGCTTGGGAATTTCCTGGTTCAGACCTGGTGCAAAAGCAGCTGGATTACATTGGTGCATATACTACAGCGCACGCACGCACACACACACACACACACACACACACACACACACACACACACACACACACACACACACACACACACACACACACACACACACACACACACACACACACACACACACACACAGTTGTATGTAATCAAAAAATTTAACTGGATATAGTTTTTCTTTTGTTCAATAGTTGAATAGCCAATTAAGGTTTATATCTTGAATTATTTGGTTAATTTGAGTGTATTACAAAAATGCACATTTTGGAAAATATAATTTATATACATTACATACAAACCAGATATCATGTATTGTGACTAAATTCACTGAAATCCAGATATCATGTCTGGTGACAGAACCCCCCCAGAAAGGAACAGAAAGTAAAGCCCAGGAGAAGTATAAATGGCCCATAGCTGCTACTGACCTGGTTTTTTTTCGTTTCGACCTTTCCGACCCCCACATAGTCGTACTTTGGATATCAGAAGTAGGATCTGCTTCTGACACAGGGACTTGTTGCTTTTGGGACAGGGCCTGCGCTTGTTTGCTACCGGTCGGTTGGCTTGGTCGTCCTTGACAGCCCGTTTCTGTCTGATGAGAGAGCTGGCGAGAGCTGCCATCTTCCCCCCCCTCTCACCTTTGGGAGGGGGGTGTCTTCTTTCCCAACAACCCCTCTTCTGGTAGGGCTGTTAACTCTCCTCGAAGCACCGAGGTGGGACGAGGGGTTCTGGAGGAGAGACCCCCCTCCTGGGGGAGCTAAGGATGTAGGCTATAAGCGGCGCTAACAAACACTAGTTTAGTGTCAAGCTTCCCGAGGAAGGCGGACAATTATTGTGTAAGATGCGAGTCCACCTACAATCTGATGGAAAACTACTCTACTCTTTCTAAAAAAAGAAAAAAGAAAATGTGTCACGCCGATATCAAAAGATCGCAGTCAAAAGTGCTGAGTGCTGTGGTCACATTTTCTGTAAAACATAGATTATTCAGTGACTATATAACTACCAAAAATAATAACGTATGGACTTTAACCCGCTTCTCCGCTCATCTTGTCCACACATTTAAAATATACCTACCAAAAAGAAAAGAAAAAAAACGAAAAAAAAACTAGTTCACAATACAGAAAAAGTAACTAAATTCCTATATAGAGAGATTATACTCTTTTACGTATAAAAATAACACCTCGTCCAATGAAAAGTGGCATCATCGTGATGCTATGAAACGCATAAAAATGCGAGAGCAGCCAAGCTGGCTGTTACCGCCTGTGTAGTCCACGGAGGTCCAACTTTTCCCCCCATTTAAATGTGCATGCAGGGAACAGTAATAAAATGAGATTCTGAGCAGTAATCCAGCAGATTTAGATCCAGAGGTAGTAGAACTGCGCGTGGGACACACACAGACGCGGCAGACGGTCTTGCAGGAATGAAGACAGGAACAGTGCAGAGGGATGGAATGAAGACAGGAACAGTGCAGAGGGATGAATGAAGACAGGAACAGTGCAGAGGGATGGACAGAGAGATCTCTCCTCTACCTCCGATGGCATGCTCTCTATCTATCCCACAGCCCTCACCAACCCACCCCCTCCCTCCCTCCCTCCCTTCCAAAGTCAGCGAGTGAGTGTGAGAGTATGTGTGCGCGAATTCCAGCAGCCACCATCAGTAGGGGTGACATTCATGAGAGAGAGAGAGAGAGAGAGAGAGAGAGAGAGAAAAAAGAGTGAGAGTGAGGGTAGGGGGAGGGAAGGAGAGGTGGTGATGTGAGGGAATTGAGCTTGACTGGAAACAAGGGGGGGGGGGGGGGGGGGGGGGGTTACAGGCAGCAGCCACTTCTCAGAATTAACGCTCTGAGAAGCTACAATTTCTACGTTGTACATTCACTCATCCATTTGACTGCCCTGCTGAAGCAGAAAGATAGCGCAACGGGCAAGGGGAGGTGAGAGAAGTGTGTGTGTGAGAGAGAGAGAGAGAGAGAGAGAAGAGTGCTTAAGGTGCAGATTGTGACAGTTCTCTGTCTCTTCAGGAGGAACAGCAACACTGTGGGCTATTTCACGCACGCACGCACGCACGCACGCACGCACGCACGCACACACACACACACACACACACACACACACACACACACACACACACACACACACACACACACACACACACACACCTTTTGTAGCATGTTGGAGAATAGAAGCTGTTTTAATTTTGTGTCCGTACCCAGGAATTTTCAATTTGCAATATCATCACTAAATGCTGCCTTTTATTTTGTTTCTTTATTCTATCCATTTTGCTATGTCAGTCTTTCGGATGCTCCACAGGCATTTACTGTAGTGTCAGTCTAACGTCATAGACACAGGCTAGGATACACTATCCCTGACAGAAACATGATCCACAAAATGAGCCACCCCCACATCACCCAAGGTTAACAAAAACTAGATTTGGGGGAAAAAAATATTTTAGTTAACTGAAATAAAAACAAGAACGATGCTGTACAAGAACAACACCCGTTGTGTGTGTGTGTGTGTGTGTGTGTGTGTGTGTGTGTGTGTGTGTGTGTGTGTGTGTGTGTGTGTGTGTGTGTGTGTGTGTGTGTGTGTGTGTGGGGAAAGTAGTTAATGACTATCCTCCTCTGAAGCATTTTACAGTAAAAAAGAAAGAAAAAAAAAGTCCAGTTCTCAAGTTCAACTCATGAGATGCAGGAAGAGGAAAGTTATATACTGTAATTTGTTTGTAACAATGAAATTGTTTGTTTTTATTCATTTCTAAATGATGTCATTCAGAAGAGCATTTGTCCAGTCAAACTATATACTGCATATAGTACCTTATGATCAAGATTAGATTGTTTTCAAGTTATTTGCTGCTAAATGAGACTTAAATGAACGAATAATTGCTATCATGTCATTCTTTAGCTTGAATCAGCTGTGCAGCTGAGCAGAAAAACCCTCTTAGTAATTCTCCTGCCGTACCCTGGAGACTCCACCACGATAAATCAACTTTTCTGAGGGCTGATCAATCCCATTTTATTTGGCATGGCACCTCTTTTACAAGGCAATTGCCAAGGAAACCGGCAGCGGAAGCATCTTGAAAATGCAAGGTCAATTTACATTATTTCTAACAAGGCCCAGCAAGGTCACAGTCAGCCAGGCATTGATTGACAGGTGACAGCAGATGTTTGGCTTCCACAGGGGGGTGAGAAAGAGACGGTAAAGACAGCAGAGACAATGCTGTTAGCATTGACAAGGAAAGGGAATATGTTTTCCCCTTTACAGGATCGGTTTCTCTGCTCCATCTATTATTCTTAGCCACCATCCATGTTCCTTACTGTAGTATAGACAGAACATCATATCTTATAAATGCAGCCTGGTCGCCAGAGAAGATGTTCAAAGTGCATAGCACAAAAAGGGCGTTCGTTTGGTTAGGAATACCAACAGTCCTACAGTCATGAGTCCGACACCCTACCCCAAACTAAACTAACCCTAAACACACACGGAAGCCACGGGTGATTTGTAACCGGCAATACATGTCTGGAGTGACGGTGTTGTCGGACTCATGACTGTACGGTATGTCTAACCAACATATGCATGGACGTTGTTTAATCCCCAAAAAACCGATGATCGTATATATATATACAGTAAATGCAGACCTAAGTTAACTGGTACGACTCACTCACTTACAGTTGCTGTATGTCACTCCCCTAATCTCTCTCTGTTTCCTGTCTCTCGATCTCCATTGCACTGTCAATAGAGGCAGAAAAGCCTGAAAAAATAATAATTATAATAATAATTCTTGTGTTTCATTTTGTAGCCTATTGAAGACATATACTTAACATTACTGCTGGCAAGTTTCTATTGTTTCCCATCTCAGGCACCTTTCTTGCATACATAAATCATATTCTAATATCCATGACCCACAGGTGAGCTGCTCATTAGGTCTGAGCATTACTGTATATAATTTTCTACACTAGTCTTAACATGGTCCCAGTCAGACCATTGCCTCATAATTTGTCCTCGGCTCTGTGAATCAACCTACAGAATGTGTATGTAGGCTACTAAAATGCAGGCAGTAAAATTGTTATAAAGGTTATACCTTTATTCAAGCTTCAGATGTTCGGCCCATTTTCACACCGAAGTTGTTTATTTACCGATGAAAACAAACCAGGGCTTTTTGTGGTGAGATTACTACCTTTGCAGATTCCAGCACTTTATGAAGTACCATAAGTTGGGTCTCAAAAGCCTAACACAATTTCCTAAAACCAGATTTTCTATTTTATTTTTTATGCTGACATTGTTTGTTACATACTTTCGTACGCGAGGTGAAGGATTTTTAGAGACAAGCCAACTCTAAACCAACCACAGTCTTGCATGTGGGAGTTAAGTTAGAACTACATTTACAGCCTGGTTTTGGGTCTCTCTCTTTTTAGAGAGTCCCATAGTCATCTTACAAGGTTGATCCTAGGTATTGCTAATCAATACCTAGTATTGCTTGGTCAGACATACATTAGTATTGCTTTATTTAAAGTGGCACTGTGTACATTCCTGTTTTACCACGGTTTTGAACCCAGGTCTCCTGAAATGTTTACCACTGAGCTACTAGAGGCTGCTTGCTTGCTCTACAGAGAAATAGAATTTTGACCTTTGTAGCAACTCATAATGTAATAGCAACTCATAATGTAATAAGGCCTCAAAAAGGCTCAAAATGTAATAAGTTAAATGTAATAAAAACTCATAATGTAATAATCAGCTCATAATGTAATAAAATCATGAGCGCATAACGCAATAACAGATTTTTCAAAAAAAAAAGACGTGTTACATTATGAGTTGCCTTAATAGGCAGCTCATAATGTAATACAAGTTCATAATATAATAATGGCCCATATTGGTGAGAAAACTCTTACACTGTCATTGTTATTACCTCTATTGACAAATGTAGACTTTCATATGGCCCATATAGTCTTACACTGTCATTGTTATTACCTCTGTTGACAAATGTAGACTTCCATATGGCCCATATATTCTTACACTGTCATTGTTATTACCTCTGTTGACAAATGTAGACTTCCACATGGCCCATATAGTCTTACACTGTCATTGTTATTACCTCTGTTGACAAATGTAGACTTTCATATGGCCCATATAGTCTTACACTGTCATTTGTATTACCTCTGTTGACAAATGTAGACTTTCATATGGCCCATATAGTCGTACACTGTCATTGTTATTACCTCTGTTGACAAATGTAGACTTCCATATGGCCCATATAGTCTTACACTGTCATTGTTATTACCTCTGTTGACAAATGTAGACTTCCACATGGCCCATATAGTCTTACACTGTCATTGTTATTACCTCTGTTGACAAATGTAGACTTTCATATGGCCCATATAGTCTTACACTGTCATTGTTATTACCTCTGTTGACAAATGTAGACTTCCATATGGCCCATATAGTCTTACACTGTCATTGTTATTACCTCTGTTGACAAATGTAGACTTCCACATGGCCCATATAGACTTACACTGTCATTGTTATTACCTCTGTTGACAAATGTAGACTTTCATATGGCCCATATAGTCTTACACTGTCATTGTTATTACCTCTGTTGACAAATGTAGACTTTCATATCGTCACCTTATTAAACGAATTAAACTAAAAATATGAAAAAATATGACTATTGACATACAAATAAAGGTGTATGTCAATCATGTAACATGTAAGGATAAAATGACTTGGGCCAATATCTGAACATGCCATTTTAACTTAGGCAATTATAAACGTTATTTAGGCCAAATTACTTCTGCAGTAAGTGACTTAGGCAAAATGTTTTATTCCAATTATTTTTAATGAACCATGGTTTAGGGTCAGCCACAGAGTGTTTAAAATAATATCAGAGAACAAAGACATTTGACACTGAAGGAGAGTGAATGGGAGTGAATTTGGAGTGAATGGGAATGAATTTGGAGTGAATGGGACTGAATGAGAGGTACTGTTACGATGGGACTGAATGGGACTAAATGGGAGTGAATGGTACTGAATGGGAGTGAATGGGAGGTACTGTTACTATGGGACTGATACTATGGGACTGAATGGGAGTGATTGGGACTGAATGGGACTGAATGGGAGGTACTGTTACTATGGGACTGATACTATGGGACTGAATGGGAGGTACTGTTACTATGGGACTGATACTATGGGAGTGAATGGGACTGAATGGGAGTGACAGTCCCATAGTAACAGTACCTCCCATTCACTCCCTCACTCCCATTCACTCCATTCAGAGTGAAAGGGAGTGAAAGGGAGTGAATGGGAGTGAATGGGACTGCATGGGACTGAATGGGAGTGAGGGAGTGAATGGGAGGTACTGTTACTATGGGACTGTCACTCCCATTCAGTCCCATTCACTCCCATAGTATCATTCCCATAGTAACAGTACCTCCCATTCAGTCCCATAGTATCAGTCCCATAGTAACAGTACCTCCCATTCAGTCCCATTCACTCCCATTCAGTCCCATAGTAACAGTACCTCTCATTCAGTCCCATTCACTCCAAATTCACTCCCATTCACTCCAAATTCACTCCCATTCACTCCCCTTCAGTGTCAAATGTCTTTGTTCTCTGATATTATTTTAAACACTCTGTGGCTGACCCTAAACCATGGTTCATTAAAAATAATTGGAATAAAACATTTTGCCTAAGTCACTTACTGCAGAAGTAATTTGGCATAAATAACGTTTATAATTGCCTAAGTTAAAATGGCATGTTCAGATATTGGCCCAAGTAATTTTATCCTTACATGTTACATGATTGACATACACCTTTATTTGTATGTCAATAGTCATATTTTTTCATATTTTTAGTTTAATTAGTTTAATAAGGTGACGATATGAAAGTCTACATTTGTCAACAGAGGTAATAACAATGACAGTGTAAGACTATAATATAGTCTTACACTTACACCATATTATGGGCCATATGGAAGTCTACATTTGTCAACAGAGGTAATAACAAGGACAGTGTAAGACTATATGGGCCATATGAAAGTCTACATTTGTCAACAGAGGTAATAACAATGACAGTGTAAGACTATATGGGCCATATGAAAGTCTACATTTGTCAACAGAGGTAATAACAATGACAGTGTAAGACTATATGGGCCATGTGGAAGTCTACATTTGTCAACAGAGGTAATAACAATGACAGTGTAGACTTTTCTCACCAATATGGGCCATTATTACATTATGAACTTGTATTACATTATGAGCTGCCTATTAAGGCAACTCATAATGTAACACGTCTTTTTTTTTAAATCTGTTATTACGTTATGCGCTCATGATTTTATTACATTATGAGCTGATTATTACATTATTCGTTTTTATTACATTTAACTTATTACATTATGAGCCTTTTTGAGCCCTTATTACATTATGAGTTGCTATTACATTATGAGTTGCTACAACCTTTCAGGTCAAATCCAGAACCAGTCAAACCAGTAACAGGATTCTGTCAAAGGTTGTGTCCTATTAACCTACAATTTACAATTTACAATTTAGGCATTTAGCAGACGCTCTTAATCCAGAGCGACTTACAATAATCAAGAACAAAAGCATGGGAATACATCACAAAAGCATTTATCATAAAACATGCGTAAGCTAAGAAAGTAACAGTGGACTACAGACTACGGCGGAAGATTGGGAGTGATGCTGCAGTTCTGACTGCAATGGGAAGTGCATTCCACAGTTTTGGAGCCAGAAGGGAGAAGAGTTTGGGACGTGTGGAGCGTTGTCCCGGCGTTTTTAGTGAGGGTACTTCCAGCTTCCCTGCGGTAGGTTGTAACCTACACACTACACAGCATTTAAATGTCTGAATAGAGGATCAGGGTGACAATTTTGTAGGTTGTATTGTAACATTTGATTTAGTAAAACATTACATAATATAGCTTTAAAGTGTTTGTCTATATGGAAGTGCTGCTCTAAAAGGAATGCTTCAGGGTCTTAGCGCCTGATGATATGTTAGAACACAACAACAATACATTGTCAGAAACATGTACTGTATTTGTGTCAGTGAAAGATTATATCAGAAATAACTGTTGCTTTATTGAGAAAGTTACACAGTATGGTAATTTGAAAATAGTTTAGATATAGAACAAACATGGTTATTGGTTTAGTGTAGTAGCCTACTTTAGACCACATCATCACATTGTGACCATTTCTGAAGCAGTCAATCAGGGTTTGTGATTTGCATCATTAGAAGCAGTCCTCGTGTCAGTAACGCGCTGTATGAACTGAATCCTTTATGTTGATCAATCTAGTAGACTTACTGATGAACCACAAATTGACATCGACCCGTCCGAGAAGGTATTTTCTAGCTGTCACTGTGGGCGGGAGTGGCTCAGGGGTAGAGCAGTCTGATGGGAACCATGAGGTTCCCAATTTGATCCCGGGCTCCCCCAGAGCTAGTATCAAAAGACTCTAGTCTGAACCCCTAATTGCTCCCGATGTGCAGGTCGGTGCCTTGCATGGTTAAATGCACCATTTGGCATTTACCATTTAATGACATAGTGAATAAATTATTTCTTATAGTTATAAGTACCGGTAACAACTTGTTGAGTTCTTTTACGTCGAATTTTTACAGGTGGCATTTGTTATAGCTTGCATGCCACACCAAAAGCTGTACATTTAAGTGTCAAGAAACTATTACTGTGGACACATCCAACAGCTCATTCAAAAAGATCTGCAAAAAAAATGCTTTTTACATTGGATTACACAGAGGAACAGGCATACCACTTTCTCTTGACCTCGGTCACATTTGCTGGTGCATTCACATTGTACGGATTATAATTTTGAGAGACAATTCCATATTAAGCCAGTGTGATGAGAGGTACATGTTCCTATACAGTCCGGTTTCCATTGAGGTCCATTTAAGCAGATGTAATGCAGCTCGTCCCCCATTTATTGGCCAGCCAGTCACCTTCAGCAACAACTCGCCAGGGCCACCATGCGTTGTTCGCTCAATGTGTGGCCATCACATACCCCCTTCAGAGCTCTCACTGAAACAGCCAGAGGTAGTTCGAGGTCACACTGAGCCTGCTCTGTGTGTGCTGCACTGTGAAGCGGCTGCTGGTGTCCAATGGAGGGCTATGTGATCAGTCTGTAAAGTGAATTCCCTCCCTATAGGAGGTAGGCTTGTGTGAGTCGAGGGCCCATTTGATTGCCAGAGCTTCTTACTCCACCGTCCTGGACCCAGCTTGCAGCTGATGAACACCAGGGGATGTTGGTTCTCTGATGGACCCTGCCGAAGAACAGTTCCACCAGGGGATGTTGGTTCTCTGATGGACCCTGCCGAAGAACAGTTCCAAGAAGTCCAGTCTGTTGCTATTCTCTTGTTTGGCAGAAAAACCCACAGGGACTTCCCATAACTCCGTCATCCTGTTAGTCCAACATACGTGGCCGGTTAAGACTAACCCGTGGCTTCGACATACGTGGCCAGTTAAGACTGACCCGTGGCCAGTTAAACTAACCTGTGTTAGTAATGCGTGAGTCGGACCAACGTACACACCGTCAAAACTTCCGAGAGATCGGAACTAAAGACGGCCACCTCAGATGGCCACCTCAGACAGTCAATCCCCCCTCTCAAAATGAAAGGTTTTTCAAAAGTCAGGACTGTGTACGACTGCGTTCTTATAGAGAGAATGCGGTCACCTTGGAGCACCACCTGGTCACCTTTTGATATTTTGGCTATGACCAACTGGAGCTGAGGGCTGAAAGCAGGGACTGTCCAGACCCATTGAGAGAGAGTTGCGTCACGCTTTGATCCCGCCACAAAGCGGGGTGCTATGGACTGTAGACATCTCCAAACATTGTTACTTCCTCATTTAGATAGAATGAGAACCTCTGCATTCCATTCTTACAATGGGAGTCTGCTAGTGACGAAATCTCTCCCTCTAGCGGTGGTTGGGTTGAGACATGGGTCTGATCAACATGGTCACGGTTTCTTTTATTGTTAGAGTACATCTTGTGTACAAGTACATATTTTGAGTGTAGTAGCGCTAATAATAATTGTAAAAAAAGGATGACACACACACACACACACACACACACACACACACACACACACACACACACACACACACACACACATACACACACGTAATTACTGATTACTCTAAATGCTCAGTGTGTAGATGTAATCATCTACACATTGAGGCCTGTATTGCCTTCTGCCCAAAGTACTGTATTTGTATGTCATAGATTATAGATCGATTGAGACTTTGCACTGAGGAAAAAAAACAAGTTGTCCTTGTGTTATTAAGCATATCAGTACAGTGACCGTAACTGCTCTATAGCAGCTGTATTGCGGAGAACAGGTTGTCCGCCGGATCTTTTTCCTAGGGTAAAAACATAAACATAATTATCAGAGCCCTGATCCGAGCCCCACTCACTTCCATTATACAATCAAAGTTAAGTATTTAAAAAAGTATCAAGCATACGTGCAAAAAAATTGTGGAGGTATGTACCGTGGCCTACTTGCAGTGTGTGAGTGAAAGTTGGTGCTGATAAGCTCAGCGCTTTTCGAGTTTAGTTCGATACAGACAGACACACAGACTGACCTGAGACGGCTAGTCTCCTGCATAGCCACACTATAAAACCATCCTGTAATCTGAGGCCTAAATAACATCCAGAAAACTAACTTGAGCCCCGAGCTCAAGGCTCAGAAAGAGTCAATAACGAATTAAATGAAAAACATAACAAAAAACTAAAATTAAATTAAAACAAAACTAAAAGCGGCATTAAATCGTATTACAAGTTAAATTGATACAGTATAAGCCTTCTGTGCAAATATTTTCTAACAATCCTAACCTCTCCTTATTCTGCACATTTCCCAATGCTGCTAGAGATTCTAACATACCTGCCGTAAGAGATATTTTACCTGTACTTTTAACTTCATAATCTTACCTATAATTGTCTTCAATTTTTAATTTGACTTCAATACATTCCTTGTTATCATCATCGTCATCATTATTCATATTTGTAGTAGTAGTGGTGGTGGTGGTGGTAGTATTAGTATTAGTTTTAGTAATAATATTAGTATCTTGTCATATTGTATTGTGTTAAAATATGTTGCTGCTTTTACCTATACAGTATGAGTGGGTGACAAAAAACTCCTTCATCTTCTTTCTTTCTTGGCTCCCCAGTATGGCACCCCCCATACTGTACCTTAAAGACATGATCCAACCCAGATCAGCTAACACAGGAATGCTGCCCGAGCCTTCCCTAAAACACCCAGGACAATACTTCACACGTCCTAGACTCTTCTCGCTCCTAGCTCCTAAACTATGGAATAAACCCTTCATTGCAGTCAGAACTGCAGACTCTTCTCCGCCGTAGTAAGATCACCTTTTCAGGCTCCACCTCATCCCTTTCACTTCTCTCTCCTCGTTTCCCTTCTTGTCATCCTTGCGCGATAGATGCTAGTATCTTCCTTGACCACAGATGTTGTTTAGACATAATGCTAAAATAGTAAATACCGGTAGTGTAAATGTGCCCAAAACATCCTCAAAACATTGCACGTAAAATGTTCTTCCTGTGTTATAATGTTATAGGAACATTATTGGGGTTGCAGTGGCTCGGAAGGTAGAGCATCCACATAAGAATCCCGGTTTGATTCCTAGCCCCCCCTCTTGTTAGTGTTGAAGGGTCCTTGAGCAAGACACGCAACCCCTAACTGCTCCCGATGAGGAGGTTGGTGCCTTGTATGGTTTCCTCTGCCGTCGTTGTGTGAATGGGTGAATGTAATGGACATTGTAAAGCTCTTTGGATACTGGGCACTATATGAATGCACATTTACAATTATTTGAAATGATAAACATCCTTAAAATGTTCTTTGAACATTAGATTAGAACTTGCATGTAATGTTGGCCAATGTCGCCATTCATTCCCTGCTAGCTGGATTAGATACCTACATTTTTAAAGTAGCTTCACAACACTGTCCGTATGAGCAGAGTGGTCACTTCCAACGTATTCCAACATTCTTCTGGCTCATATGGAAGTCGTGGAGGCGGCACCAGGCGCCCGGGGTCTCCATCATTCTGGTGACATCTGTGCACTTTCTACGGTAGTTCAGTCTGCGGTCCGAGATCGATTCCATCATTGATGTGGCGGATAACCATCCTATCTCCTGACTTGTAGTCGTTGGACCTCCTCCTATTACTATTCTTGGAATGGTGTATTTCTGACTAGGCTCTATGTGGCCCCCTTTGGGGGATCCAGTGTATGTGGGGGCTCCGGTGTATTTGGGGGCTCCGGTGTATTTGGGGGCTGCGGTGAACTTAGGGGCTGCAGTGAACTTAGGGTCCTCCTTCTCGGGGTCCTTTACTGACAGGGGCTCTTTAATCTCACATAATTTCCTCCTTAATTCATTATTGAAATTTCTGTGGATTGCCTTCCATTTTCGCTCTTTCCTGATCTCCTCCTTAAAAACTTGAGTTTCAAGGACAGTAACAAGGGACCTAGGCTTCGCTGTACCAAAAGACATTTTAGTTAGAATACTCTCTTCAAAAGGTATGATCTCTCATTACATTCCCTCTACTCACCTAGTTTGTCTGCAGTGAGCCCTATAAAGGATATGTAAGGTTATTTATGTCCATAACGCTGTGACATCACCAGCCCAGCCCAAATATGGGTTTAACCCTGGCTTGGTGCAATGGTGATCATTTGTATTAGTTTAGTTACTAGCATACTGCCCTGGCAATGTGGGTACCCCAGCTATCTAATTTAACACCATGGCTCTTAAGGAGACAGGTGCTATATTTATTACCAGTAAGACGCCTGAGGGCGAGAAGCGACCTAAAGGACGAGGGCCCATGCACACATCCGCCTGACAGCAGACTGCTGGGCGAGCGCTGGCGCTTTGGCATGGGGGGTCAGATCAACATATGGAATGAATTCTGTACTGGCCATATATGGAGCGTGTCTTGAGTGTACAGGGGTTGATGAGGTCAGATCAACATATAGAATGTCAGAACAGGTCAGCTCCATATATGGCGATCTAAGGGTAGCAGCGGGGGCGGTGTGTTGAGTGTACAGGGTTTGATGATTGTATCATCAAAAAATGTATCATTTTATATAGAATAATTAGGGCTGTCAATCGATTAAAATATTTAATCTGATTAATCGCATGATTGTCCATAGTTAACTGTGATTAATCGCAAATTAATCGCATATTTTTTATCCGTTCTAAATATACCTTAAATCAGTGGTTTTCAAGATTTTTCATATCAAGGTCCATTATTTATTCTGCATTTGAGCCACGGACCACCATTTGATGACATTTAGCCTTCCAGACCCAAACTAAAGAACTGTATTGATGTTGGCCAATGGTACCATTACGAGAGATAACAGGCCATGTTGATCAAAATAACATGTTTTCTAATTGTGTAGACTTAAATTAACTTAAGTAATGCAGCTGTTTAACAATTATTCAACTCTTCAGTGTAAAATTGCCATGCATCTCTCAACCATTCTGTCAAACTTCACAGTGCGTTAATCGCGCGTAAAAAACAATAGTGCCGTTAAAAGGATTGTGAGTTAACTAGTTAATAGTGCGTTAACTTTGACAGCCCTAATAATAATACTTATAGTGCTATTAATAATATTTAGTTAACCTTCTAATTCATTGATTCACCCGTACCAGCCAGTATTTTCCCTGTGCAACCCTTATTTTGAAGGACCCAAAAACCGTAACCGGATGTTACTTATGTTGCTTACGATGTGTGTTGTGATGGATCGGATATCCTTCTGTCGCTCGGAGACCCACCGCGGCAATCACTACTTTGACTATAGACGAATAAAGCTTGTTTCTACCAGAAATGCCATCTGGGAGAAGGAATCTGAGATATAAGCGTTTGAAAGGAACAGAAACAGATTTGCGTGCTGATCATGATGGATGCTTTTTTTTCTGTTTACATGATCACCTAGCAACCCAATGCTAATGTTTGTAACATTACTACTCGATCGATCACAACCACTATAAAGGGCCATTTGCCATAGATCTAAGCCAATGGCGGGTGGCCAGACTATTTGAAATTACGCAGATCTACGTCAAAAGCGGGGAATGGGTAAAGAAACGTTTTATTTGGAGACGGCTATACTCATTTTCCAGCAAAAGCTCTTCAAGGTCAAGGTCTCTTCTTCTGTTTTACGAGAGAAAGTGTTTGTTTTTTTTATCTGAGAGATTTTTTTCATCCAAACTGACTAAATGTCAAGTAAGGTTGACAGTGAAAATACATTCGAAAGAGTGTTCATCCTACCCAGCTTCATCAAAGCAAAGCCATTGTTAGTGTCCATAACCTACCTACAGTATATGGGACTGTCCTGTAGATATGATCAATTTTATTAATTTAGATATTAGAAATGATTTACAAAATATACTGGGCCAGATATTATTGCTTGCGGGCCAATGGTGGCCCCCGGGCCACAGGTTGCCCTCCACTGCAATACAGTATGACACCCCCACCCCACTACCTTGCAGTTAAAACAAGCGAATTGTATAATAATAATAATAATAATAATATTTTAATCATAATAACCAATAATCATTATAGGAGGAAATATGATTGTGGCACTGCCACTTTAACTTGGAGAGAATGTTTAACTGTGTCACATGTCCATAATCTCTCAAGACAGATAGTTTTTCCAGTTTTCATTCTTTTTTACCAAAAGAGTTCACAGATTGCATGTCCATATGAGACAGTTTTATTTTGATCTGATTACTACAGACCAAGCTGATCTGTGCTATCCAATTTCCAGTCTCTCCCTTTTTTCCGTCTTCCTCCCTCAAGAATGAATGAGTACAGAAATATGAGAGATTAATATGACCTATAATCCAGCGGATTAGGAGAGGATTTTAATGCTGGGAGGCAAAGAATGACTTCTGATTTGAGAATTAATCTACCCAGAACAGATTCTCATCATCCCTCCAAAAACGTTCCCCGTAAACACAAACAGAACAGAAGGCAAAGAAGCCCCGAGGACACATGTGTGTGCAATGTGCACGGGCATGTGTTTGTATGCGTTGCATATGCATGTATTCACCCATGCATGTTGCATGTGTGTGTGATCGTGGAACTCAGGAGGAGCAAATACAGAAATAGGATGTACATTATCTAGTGCTGCTACAGAAATTAGGTCACATTATTGTGTTAGATAGCTGAATCTCTATCTATCTATCTATCTATCTATCTATCTATCTATCTATCTATCTATCTATCTATCTATCTATCTATCTATCTATCTATCTATCTATCTATCTATCTATCTATCTATCTATCTATCTATCTGAATTACACTGTTACGCATTGTAGGTCAGACCTTACAGTCCAATACCACTTGGACAAGTGTGTCCTTGTGGTTTTGATGTCAAAGCTGTGTACTGGAGCACGCACGAGCGCGCACACACACACACACACACACACACACACACACACACACACACACACACACACACACACACACACACTGAGTTGTGCTACTTATATTGTAACATACTGTACCACACAGATTTGTTAAAATTATGTTTGATTCATTAACATACAGTAAGTTCTGGATGCAGCTTAACAGGTGATATCAAGAACTGAACCATCTACTATTTACAGTACAGTAGGTCGGTCCCCTAGCAGCCATTTGGTATGCAACTTGAGGCTAGGCACTCTGCACCCAAAACTGCGGCATAATCCCTTCACCAACCCTGTCCCCTTAATTCCCATAGAGGACAGCCAACCCCATGTTCACCCCTAGCACTCATCTGTCACCCCGTTAAGCCTCAACAGCAGCCCTGGCACTGCCTGCAATTAAAATTAAAATATTAACATGATACTCTAATCTGACTATTAGAAATACTCAGAGATGCACACGACCCCCCCCCCCCCCCCCCCCATACACACACACACGCACACACACACACACACGCACACACAAATATCATACCAACAGACTGGAATACACACACACACACACGCACACACACACACGCAGCACATGTGAGTGCTAGCTTACATCTACTGTAGAGGAGACTATACTGCAGCAGTGTGAGGTAGGAGGAGTGAAGCCTTCACTTATACTTTGGTGCACGACGGTGTCACTCTGGGTTGAGGGTTTGTTGTGTCCCACTTTGTCACCTTCTTGCTGCTCTATATGTGACAATGATGTGACTGGATGTGTCGGCCACCTCCCTCCACGCTCACGTGGTTCACGGTGAGGACAAGTGGAAGCTAAACAGAGCAGTCACTTCCTTTAGTGCACAGTGCTTTTCAACCAGTGGTCCGGGGACCGACAGTGGTCCTTGAGGGGGTTCCATCTTTAACTCTTGAGACTGCAAAATGAAGGGTCCATTTGGTTTCATTTTGCGCTCAAGAGTTAAATTATTGTTAAACATCTGCATTACGTAATTTACAAGAAGTCTACACAATTTGTAGAAGAATTGCTATTTTTTACATTTGCCTGCTTGAAACGACAAAAGAGAGGCTAATGTCATGAAATGGTGGTCTGTGGCTCAAATACACCAAAGCCATGCAAGTATAAGCCTATCTCCTTCAAAGTTCTGATTGGTACAGTATAATGTCACTCAAATCACAAGATAGTATATGTTAACTTTTAATGCATTTCAAATAAAAGAACAAGCAGTTTAGTCATGAGGGGTTCTGAGGTTTCCGTGTAACTGAAGAGATTCTTTCCATCCATGAATGCAGCATGTACCAGTGTTGGGCAGTAACTAGTTACTAGTACTACTAGTAATATATTACTGTAAAGTTTGTACTATTAATACTTTTCCCAGTAACGAGTAGTGTAAGGTATTACTCTGCCAAAACAGTAATATTACTATTACTATTACTATTTACTTTGTAAAAACAGCACATATTACACATTACTGTTTAGTTTTAGTTTTGTTGGCTTGAAAACATTTAATTTAAAAGGTCGAGAGAGATTATTGCTTTATTTTATAGCCTTTTTAGCTGGTTGGTGACTATTCTTCTTAATATTATTTTTAAAAACAATTGGATTCAGTTCTAAAAGAACCTGACTAAACAGATTGTGTTGTTGTACATGTACATCCATTTTTTCGCGGGTGGGGGGTGAAAAAGTAATATGTAATAATTATTATTACTCTTGATTCCTATTACTATCCTAAGTAATATTGTCAAACACTGACTATCACATGAAATGCAGAATAACAATCTTTCTTGCTTTCACTTTTTAAAACATTGCACTGAGGATTTGTCTGTGAAATGGTCTGTGAGCTTCTACTAACAACATGGTTAAATAAAGATTAAAATCATTGCCGCAACAATGATAACACCCCTATGATTTACTAGGCTCCATAACCTAACCTGATAACAAGGTAGATTAGAACATCAGATAGAGGGAGATGAAGGAGAGGATGTTTCATGCTTCATAACTCATTCCAGAGTGAGCAATCATACTCATGCTGCCAATATGCATGCAAACTGCCATAGACTGTGATCCAGTCAGGATATCAGCCAGTTCATATCCTACTGTGGAACCACTGAGCCTCATGGGTCTGTGGAGAAGATATGACAGTTGATTTTACACTAGAATTTCCTCTCAAAATCCTCTTGGTTGGTCTGATGAAATAATCTTCACTGAGAAACTGCTGAAAGAAGGGCAAGTGAAATGAACTTTATACTTCATCATCTCACAGACTCAACACACCAAGTAGCATACTGTTGCTGTCAGGCAGAAACATTGTACTACAGTATGTCCACAAATAGCACATCTGCAAGGTTGCAAGGATGTTCTAACAAGTTAGAACAGCTTATAGATCAGCAATTTTCTCTACTTTTGCGCAACACTGTCATACGATGAAGGGTATTCATTCATGAAAATAAAAAACAACATATGAAAGTATAAAGTTATTAATTCAGTCATGTCTTTGTAATTAAAGCTATTTGTCATTTCTGCCTGTGCAATTTTTATTTACAAAGCCTAAAAGGCCAACAGAAATGTATTTTGTATTTATGTGCTAATGTTCAATTGGAAAATTATCTGTTAATCTCTATTATTTGTGTGACAATTTATTAAAATTGTGGACAGGTGCACTTTTATGGTGGTTTTGAATGAGCATACCTTTGACCTTTTGATAGCTGGTGGTAGGGTCGGGTGTTCCACATTTTGGTACGATCTGAGTGGAGCTTCCTCTGGTATTGTGCCAGACGTGGTACTTGGGCACTGCATGATCCCCTGAGTACCTTGAAGACAATGCTGCTCATTGTAGGTTGCTGTACTCAGTAGAAAGAACCTATGGAATATCCTACCTTTCATTTGGGCTACATCTTGCATCAGAATTGTTCAGTACAGCCATGATTCAAAGCCAGTTATATCTCACTAAAGAGCATTCGCAGCAAATCACTAGAAAGAGTTTTCCACGAAAGGAATTGATATTCAAGTCGTTTATACAGTACAGTAACCTTGTAATCTAATGTTTGATCATCTCGGGGATCTATAATTCCCCGTCTCCATTAACAATTCAAATACTTCTAGGCTACTGTGTGATTGAATGTCACACAAATCAGCATAAACATTTTATGAAGCTGAGAGAGTTGCATTGCAATCCCACCAGGACCATGTCTGTGCCTCGGTTCAATCCCACCAGGACCATGTCTGTGCCTTGGTTCAATCCCACCAGGACCATGTCTGTGCCTCGGTTCAATCCCACCAGGACCATGTCTGTGCCTGGGTTCAATCCCACCAGGACCATGTCTGTGCCTCGGTTCAATCCCACCAGGACCATGTCTGTGCCTCGGTTCAATCCCACCAGGACCATGTCTGTGCCTCGGTTCAATCCCACCAGGACCATGTCTGTGCCTCGGTTCAGTGCTCATTCTTATTCAGGAAATGCATTGTCAGTCAATGCAATTATGACTGTAATCCTGTTTGTACATCACAAAACAGCTGCATTTTCTTTATGACTCACATGACTATTGACTATTATTTAAAACTTTCGCCTTGATTACGATTAATGATTAACGATTATTATAAATGAAATAAAATAACACTTGTGTGAAGTGAGGGGTGCCCACTGTGGCTGCCACATGGATGTCACTGCTAAAAGCAAACGTCAAAAGCCCATAGACTTGGCTGCCACATGACGTACACATGACAGGCAGATGTTGGCGGGGCTAGCGCCCCTCAAAAGCGGAAGATTGTAGTGCCGCGGCCCTCACGGGGCAGCCCGTGCCCTATAGAGAGACAAACGGGACACTCATCTGAATACAGTTTCTTCTAATTCATTATCGCTGGCCAGCTTGGAAGTGACTGTGGGGAGTTATATAATTTGTGTCTCTAGTATATCTGAATTCCTGAGCATGGATATTACAATGGTTTTAAACATGATATTCAATTGATTGTTGGTCACCTGTCCTCTCCTGTGCTGGCAATTCTGGGAGGTGCCAAGGAAGCGCTGTAGAGGAGAGGGGTGTTGTTCCTGTTTTAAATTGTAGCTTTTCTAATGATAGGCCTAATGTGTTGGTACAGTGGTGCCTGAATTATGAAATGTAAATGGATTAAGTAATAGTGTAATTGTATATAACTTATGGGCCTTAGTTTGCCTTGTTTAAGTTTAAATGATACTAATTACTGTGAGTGTTCTTGGTATGACCCACCTGGTATAAAATGGTGGCTGGATCTGCAGACAGGAGTTCAGTTTGGTCTAGGCAAGCTATATTGAGCAGCTGAGGAAGAGAGCTGCTGGGGCCCTTCATGGAAGGGTGTAGCCCGTTGAGGTAGTTGCCTCAAGTTGCTGTTCTTTTAGCCTTTTGCCTGTAATTTCTTGTGCTTAATTGTTGGACAGTTCTTCACTGTGAATATTGCACTGCCTGGTTGATGTTTGGAGACTTTCGGGTAAATAAAAACCAACAAAATGCATTCTTGGACAGTTGTCTGATTCTTGGAGCCTTGGCCGTCCGGTCAACCTTTACATGTAGGATCTACAAGCACTACATCGTACAACGGTGTTGCAAACCCAAATAGCAGCTCCCAAGACGTCACATCCGCAACCTGTTGTGAGCTTGTAGATCGGCTATTTTGGAGTTGATGTTGATTTAGTGCTAAATATCTGATATAACTGACATTTTGATTCAGTTGTGCGCATGCAGAGGCTTTCAAAGCATAACATGAAAGTCAATTGGCTGTACAATAAGAAAGGTCAATAAATATTGGTATGTACATTTGCCAGAAACGGTGCAATACTGCTGAGCAGAAACCACACAGAAGTGCAGTGAGAGGGGCTCTAAATGTGCCTCTATTTCTGTTTCTTGCCTTTTAGATAACAATGTAGAGCGAGACAATGTATTGTAACGAGATTGTGATATTCGCCTGCCAGAGCTGCTTAGACAGAAATACTGGAAATGGAGCAGAAATATAATACTAGGGGGGACTGGTAAAGAAGGGGAGCAAAGAAAAGATGAGGCAGTGGGAAGGAGGGGGGGGGGGGGGGGGGGGGGGGGCTGGGAGAGAGAGAGAGAGGGGGGGGGGGGGGGGGGGGAGAGAGAAACTATTAGAGAGAGTGCAAAGACTGATTACTGTTACCCCCTTGACTCTTAATCCAGTTCTCAATAGTCGACTTCACCCAAGCTATTTCACTTCAAAGGTTTTGAGCCATGGCCAATTACGTTGCATCCAAGAGTTCCTTCTGGAACTGAAAAAAAGTATAATCAAAGAGAATGCTAATTAATATTAAGTCAGAAGCAGAAAATACATCTCTCAGCTGTGTCAGTCTTCATTGGAACAGGACTGAATGTGTGCTATTCTCACAAACATACACTCAAGAACTTGAACAGCGGAAAAGACAGATCCTTTCCCTAAAAGATGAACCAGTATGGAACGGCTCTGACTTAACAATGAAGCTTTCATTCCCCAGTGCCTTTTGTCCCTTTTGTATTGTATATTTTACAATAGTGCATACATATACTCTCATTACATTATAAATACACAAAATAATAATGTAACTGGACTCTGGACTTTGACACGCATATGCTCGCTCGCTCGCACACACACACACACACACGTATGTGCATGCCCACACACACAAACGTGCGTGCGTACACACACACACACACACACACACACACACACACACACACACACACACACACACACACACACACACAGACACACAGACAGACAGACACACACGCATAGGAAATACCCAGTGAACGGCACCTCTTTTTCTTTCTTTTTTGTCCACTCGTATGATCTCCCCCTTCTGTTTCGCCCCAGAAACTATTAATATTTTCACTGTGTTAATGGAGATTAATGGACATGGACAACAAGCAGTGCCGTAGCAAAAGGCAAACAGCATGAGGGAAGGTAGGGGGCAGAATGAGAGTTGGTAGAAACAAGGGCAGAGTGAACGACGAACGGATGGCATTAGGGAGATAAGAAAACGCAAACTTCTGAGGTGACAAACACCTTGATGTGTCTATATAAAACCCTCCCTCCCCCGAGCAAGGTGTCCTCCTAATAATTACACGTTATTGTCCCTGCATACTCTGTGTTTCGGTGTTATGTCACACGGGACAGGATAAAGCAGTGCAAAAAGAGCACAGCAGCCATTTAGGGACGTTTACATGCAAAGTCATGCCTTAGTCGTATTTTCTTTAAGAGAATGTTCATAATTTGGTTAAACGTACTACGGCTATAACCCAGTTAGATTTATGCTTATTGACACTTATTAGGGGCGAAAACATAATCTGGCCACCTGCCTACGGCCTGGCAGAGATTAATGAGGATTGGATGTTTCAGACAATGGCTGGCCGCAAACATATCTGCAGTGGTGGATGGAAGTACTCGAATGCGCCATGGCTCAGCTATTTTCAAATGGCCGAAATGTATATAGGGCTAAAGTTGTTACTGTAGGTTTTGTAGTAATAATCCAAATCTACAAAGTACAGTAGTGACTTAAAGTTTTCAAATAATTGCACTGGAGAAAACTGGAGTAGTACAATATTTGCCTCTGAGATGTAGTGGAGTAGAAGTAAGAGTGCTGGAAATTGGAAATATACTCAAGTAATGTACAAAATGACTACTTAGGAAAATGCACCTAGTTACGTTCCACCACTGCACATCTTGACACGTGTCAAATGAGCACACTGCTACTGTACTATAGGCTGTGAACAGGCTGCTACTGTACTATAGACTGTGAACAGGCAGACTCCTGCAGGGTATCTCTACCCTGGGTAATGTAATGTCTGTCCATGTGAAACAGTATTTGTACTGTACTATAGACTTTGAACAGGCAGACTCCTGCAGGGTATCTCTACCCTGGGTACTGTAATGTCTGTCCATGTGAAACAGTAGTACTAGCTGTACTATAGACTGTGAACAGGCTGCTACTGTACTATAGGCTGTGAACAGGCAGACTCCTGCAGGGTATCTCTACCCTGGGTAATGTAATGTCTGTCCATGTGAAACAGTATTTGTACTGTACTATAGACTTTGAACAGGCAGACTCCTGCAGGGTATCTCTACCCTGGCCTGTATAATGTAATGTCTGTCCATGTGAAGCAGTATTTGCGTGAAGCAGCGTCTGGGATGGTGTGACCACAGGGCAGCTTCGGGGAGGGAGGAGAACAGAAGGAGGATGGTGGTGGTGGTGCCGTGCTTACATAACTGGAGCTGTGTGGTACTAGACACACGGTCAACCAAGCCTGTCCGCCACTGTCCAAATGTCTGTATGGGATGTGCTGAGCCTGTGCTGTGCTGTGCTGTGCTGTGCTGTGCTGTGCTGTGCTGTGCTGTGCTGTGCTGTGCTGTGCTGTGAGTGGGTGAGTGGATGCATTGCATGCGTGTGTTGGGCTTGGGTGTTTAAATAGAGAACATTCCAGGAAACTCGGAGGCATAATCTTCTTATCCATAGCAGATGTATTGGTCCAGCGTGGCATGCAAAGCATATTTTGTGCGTGCGTGCGTGCGTGCGTGCGTGCGCGCGCGCGCGCGCGCGCAAATCCAAAACTCTTTCCCTAAATCTCATCCGAGCTTCCATGTGTTTGAGCCCCATGCTGCTACACAACAACTACTGTACCAACTTTATCCTCTAATGTGACTTTTCCGTCTGTCATTGGCACTCCCCTTCTCTCTAATGATGCTGCCTGCTCTCAGCCCATCCTATCGTTCGCTGTGATCGGAAGATGTGTCAAAATGGAGAACGAGGGGGACCTTTCACATGAACCCGCTGAGACTGCGGGTGTTCCTCTGCCCCCTGGGCCAGGGGGAGGTGTCCCTCTGCCCCCTGGGCCAGGGGGAGGTGTTCCTTTGCCCCCTCGGCCAGGGGGAGGTTTTTCTTTTTTTGGCTGGCTTTGCGGCGGAAGGGCGTGGGCGCAGGGGCTGAGGACCAGATTCTGCTGATTGCGGGAAATTATACCCTCCAATTGAGACTCCAAGAGACACAACCCTTAGGGAGAGAATACGATAAGGAAGTGTGTGTGTGAGAGAGAGAGAGAGAGAGAGACATTGAGGGAAGAGGAGAAGAAAGTTGGGCATAGGGAGCATGAGAAGGGTTGTAACACTAGAAGAAGGCTGGATTAAAGCCAGCAGGGGAAGACAGCAGACACTCCCATCCCAGCCTTAGTATGTGTACTGTAGTGTGCGCACGCACACGCACACACACACACACACACACACACACACACACACACACACACACACACAGACATGTAACACACAAGCGCAGGCCCATATAGACACACTCAAGCCAGATCTAGCACTGCCTCCCTCCTGAACACCTCACTGTATCACCATATCCCTCTGCCGTCCTTTACTGTATCCCCCCCCAAGCCTGGTTTTCCTCTCCTCTCCTGATAGTCTTACTCATGCACCGTGACTATCTTCCACAAACAGAGCTGCTATAGGATTAGATGAGGCGGGGGGGGTGTACGCCTCTAACGCAGGCAGCCAGTACACCCTGCTGGCCACAGACACAACCCACACACAGGTCTGCGACCTGGCGTGGACACACAGCAGGTTGTCGGCCAGCAGTTAAGTTGCTCATCGTGATGCAGGCGTGCTGCGACCACTGTGATTAACCCAGGATTCCCTTTGCCTCCCCTGACCTCGGTCATTCATTTTTTATAACCATTGTTTTGTTTTTGTTTTTATCTGGTCTGTTTGCTTCTGGTCAGACTAAATTAAATACAGTATATTGCTTTTGGAAGATTTGGGAAATATATGTTTGATATTGATAATATCACAATTTAACAATTTCATAAAAAAAATAACCATATGTAGACCTGGTGTCCCTATTTTGGGGGATTAAAAAAATGTGTCAGCTTTCAGTTTCTGTTTCATTCCTGCCAGTTGGCAGTAAACAAATTCTGGAGTAGGTAATTATTGTCACCTTCCTAAAATAATTGTAATTTTTTTGAGGATTTA
Organism: Protomyctophum parallelum; assembly: GCF_964188405.1. Classification (NCBI taxonomy): domain Eukaryota; kingdom Metazoa; phylum Chordata; class Actinopteri; order Myctophiformes; family Myctophidae; genus Protomyctophum; species Protomyctophum parallelum. The sequence goes on from NC_139697.1 coordinate 62,988,725, forward strand.
TTTTGCCTAAATCACCTCTTCATGACACTGGTCAAATTGGCTATATTCTTTTTAAATAGATCATGGTGCTTCACTGACTTCCTCCTACCTCAGTAGTATAATGGCCTCCTGTCTCCTGTCAAGAGTTTAACCTATAGGGCTAGGCCATTTTATATTGCCTAAGTCAAACCGAGGCTAAAGACAATATAACTGACGGAATATTATTTAGCACAAGGCAATGTGACTTTAGAGGAAAACAATATTTTTATAAAAGGTTGCATATCAATAGTCATTATTGTTATAAAACTGTTGTGTAACATTATTAAAGAATATCATACAGGCCCGGGCTGGCCTAGCGGTCCGGGCACCTATAGGCTCCTAATGCCGTTCCTGACGACTCCCCGTCTCTCTCCCCTCGTTTCCTGTCTGTCTCCACTTTCTATTATCAATAAAGGCAAAAAGAATAAGACTTGTGCCATTATTTTTGAAAGGTGGCGTTGCGTCTCTATGAGACATGTGAGCTTGTAGATATTCTGTTCTTTGTTGTATCATGACAAACTTTAATGCATGGTAAATAGTTCGTCTCCCCGCGCTAGCCCCTCCTATGCCCAGCTTTTCGCGTTTGTGTAAGCACAAACATTGAAGACAAAAGTGAGGACAGAAAAGTTGTGATTGTCCGGAATGACATTTGTGATCTGACTTGATTTGGCTGAGCACGGAATGGTTCCCAAACATTTTTGGCCATGCACCCCCTGTTACATCCTGACCTAGCTGATGTACCCCCCCCCCCCCCCCCCAACATGGAAATAATAATTGAATAATTTGCTTAGAGACATATATTTCCTATTTATCCACATATATATAACCTGAATATGGCACGCTGTATATATTCGGCCTATATTGGCATAATATTATATGCACGCACCACAGTTTGGGAACCACTGCTGTATATGATGTATGATGATGCATGAGGATAAGAGAGCCCCTCACTTAACCACAATTAATCACTGGATTCATCTGTTCGTTACCTGGCTTACAACTATGCAGTATGGAGGCTTTATTTATCATCCCAGCCATCCTAGGGGAGTTTTAGGGACACTGTATCTGAACAGAAAAACAAGAGTGATAATGTGTGTGACAGTGTGGTGGTAAGGAGGAACCAAAGAACACATACTCACAGACGGACGACAGGTACAGAATGTTTAGCCTACTCAGTCTTGGCATTCCTCCTCCATAGTTTAGGAATAGAAAGCAGACAGGAACCGAACAGGGGTGCAGTACACAACAGATAAAATGGTTATCTAAACTGGCCAGCAGAATAAATACACTAGGGCTGTGTTTCAAATCACTTGTTACTCATTACATAGAAAAATCTATCCTATATTAACATTGCCTATAGTGGGTCAACCGGCGGTGGACGTCAAATGTAATATACACAGCCTGAAAATCTAGTGTAGTAAAATTGGTGTAATTAGTTGCAGCTTTGTAATCTGTTGCCTGCAGCTGTTTATGTCGTACTCATCCGTACGTATGGACATACATACGCTCGCGCGTGAGCGCACATACATACATATACATGTATACATACGTATACGTAGACATATTAACACAAAGTCACTTTTAGTGTTTTTAAGTGGCTGCTTAAAACAATATCCATGGAATTGAATGTATGACATTCAGTTCAAATGTGAAGGAGCCTGTTATACAGTAGCACCACCATGAGGCTGATTATAACAAATTGGGGTGGTGGTTCTACCTTGGCCTATACTGGGGAGTGTGCGTGCAACGTGTTATGCCGACCAGCCCAGCCGTGTCCGAGATTAGCTACGGACAGACAGAATAATAATAATAATTATAATAATAATGTAACCCCTGCCCCCAGCCATTAATACCTGGTGGATATAGTCAAGTGTAAAACTCATACAGACAAGTCAAGGGATTTACTTTACATACTGTAGGTCAGGTCTTGTCAGGTCAGGATACCAATTATATCCCATCAGGAGAGAGAACTCATGTAGGATAAACAAATGAGCAGAAAGATTTGCAGGACAGAATTGAACTGGAGCACTATAAAATGCAGATCATTTGGTTCTCTTGATTGGATGAAATTGGAAACTTTTTTTTAATTTTCGCTTTATTAAAGAGCTATTTAAGACCTGTTACTGAACAGTGTATAGCAACTAGAAAGTACTGTGAAAGTACTGTAAAACAGGTGGTTGCGGCCTGGGCCGTGGCTCAGCGGTCCAGGCACCTTGGCCGGTAGCCTAAGTCTGGCAGTGTGCCACGCGTTTGACTCCCTATCCTGACGGCCTTTACTGCATGTCACCCCCCTATCTCTCTCCCCATTTCCTGTCCCTCTATAAAAAATCACACACGTGTGAACTGAGTGGTGCAATTCCCCCCCCCCCCCCCCCCCCCCTCTCTCTCTCTCTCTCTCTCACTCTCTCTCATTAGAGACACTACCCCTCTCACTGTTTCTGGCGCCCCCTACTGCTATTATTAAGTCACATACTCGTGCTCTCACAGACAGACACACACACACACACACACACACACACACACACACACACACACACACACACACACACACACACACACACAAACAGGTACAAGGACATTGCAAGCTGGTTGTAGGAGTGGTTGCACCACTCAACAAGCTGGTTGTAGGAGTGGTTGCACCACTCAAAAAAATAAAATAAATGGCGAAAGCCACAAAAAACAGGTGGTTGCTATAGGGTAAAACGGTGGTTGGTTATTTTGGATGTCTTAACAGTCACCTTCCCATTCAGTGATCTACCTGGCTTATGCTTTTATTGCTCGTCCAGTGTCAACAGGAGATACGCACAAGGCACAGCAGCATGACTTCTGTAGCACTGATTCAGATTATCATCCGAACTGACGAGATCAGCCAGAATCTAATGATCCATGACTTATTATAGATACATCATTTATCTGTAGTAGAAAGCAGCCATCCTTTTCATAAATCCTAAGGTATCAGAACTATTGTTTTTATCTCAGAAGCTAAAATGTGAATTCTCACTGGAGTGGACATTCAAGTAAGTACCTAACTGCAGGTTTGAGTTTTGCTGATTAAACAACCAAATGCATACATTTACAAATGCTTCCATCATCAAACTTTATTTAAGTGAGATAGCTCAACTGATTATTCTACACTCCTCTACAGGCTGCAGAAGTGAGCTAAATCAAGTTCCCATTGCCTGCAGCTCTGTTACATGGGTAAAGAGCGCCCTCTGTCAGTTCTACGTAGCACTGCCTCCTTCCAAGATGGCATTTAATTATGCATATCTCAGTGTATGTACAGTATGAGACTGAGGCTTGGTGACGAGTTTGAAGTCGGTCGGTCGGAACTTCTCGGAAGGTTTCTGTACATAAGATTTGAAACTATTTGTTTCAGCCTAATTGATGTTATTATTATAGTCTGATTTTAATTAGATATTTCATCTCTTTATTGTATGTATATATATTATTTTGTAAAGCACTGTGGAATACACAACTAAAGTTAATGTTTTGTCATTATAAATGATCTCACAAGTTCACAACTAAGCAATTTAACAAGGAATGCTAAGAAATATGCAGTACATTACCAACAATTATTTCTGCAATTGTACAAAAGATTGATACAAGCCATGCTGATTTAACTATTTTGGAGAGGCACTAGCCCCTGCTATGTCCAGCTTTTAGTGTATGTATAACCTAAAATTTGTCCCAACACAAGCATGAAATGCCATTGCCAACAAATGGACAATTTTCATTGTGTAACAAGCATTGCGTAACACCTCACTTCACACAGGTGTGATTTATTTTATATAAATTCAGAATTTGGGCCCGGGCATGAAGCTGGCGTAGCTGTCTGGGCACCTTGGCTGGTAATCCAATCCATTCTGGCAGTGTGCCGCGGGTTCGACTCCCGATCCTGACGGCCTTTAATGCGTGTCACCCCCCCATCTCTCTCCCCATTTCCTGTCAGCCTACTTTCATCTATCCCTCTATCAATAAAAAAAAAAAAGGTGAAAGCCAAAAAAAGACATCTTAAATTCTGAATTTGGGGGATTTCTTATCTTTTTACCCTAACCCCTTAGATAGCATTTATGTTGGCTTAGATAGCATTTGATACAGACTTATAGCATGTTATGTAGACAGCACTATAATTGTATTGTATTTAGTCATAGCACGCCATAGTACATATGTATAGCATAGTAGTAAATATGTATAGTTTATATGTATAGTGTATGTATAGTTTCATTATATAGATATTCCACTGTTACTTTCTTAGCTTACGCATGTTTCATGATAAATACTTTTATGTGATGTATTCCCATGCTTTTGTTCTTGCTTAAATGTAAGTCGCTCTGGATTAAGAGCGTCTGCTAAATGCCTAAATTGTAAATTGTAAATTTCGAATTCTGAAGAGGAAAACATGACCGACATGACCCAAAACTGACATATCTTCGGAGAGAGGCCTGACTACAAATGTAAAGATAACCCCATCAGGCACCTGCAGCCCTCCAGCATAGGGAAGAAACAGCAGATTGCATGTTAATTTATTGACATTTGTTAGTTCAGGTAAGCTTTATTGGCACAGTCCCAGTGGTTGTGCATTCAATTAGGAGCAGAGAGGAAACAGATGAACAGCAGCAGACTGCTGGCAGCATACGTAGATTATATTAAAGAAAAAACAGTATAGTCACTGCTGAGCCTTTTTCCACACATGCATGGTGTCTGACTATTGCAGCTCCATCGATGAAAATAGGTGCATGCTCTCTCCTCAGCCTCCTGAAGTTCACGATCAGCTCATGGGTCTTGTTGACGTTGAGGCGAGGCTGTTCTGGAACCAGAGTGGCAGTGAACTGATCATGTGTGATGTTTAAGCAATATTACACAAGAGGGTGTGGTATACTATAACCCCCTGTGCCAGGACATAATTTTGTGTCTTAAGAAAAAAGAAATAGAAACGCTGGCACCTGGTCTGCGTTTCTATTATAATGTACTGGCATGGATTGTGTCAATGCATGCCTGCGATGCTGAAAGCAACGCAGAAGTGCATTAATGACGTTAAAACACCCCTTAAGTGTAATATTGCAATTTTAAAACGAAGACAATCGCTGAAAAAACATAGTTTTTTAATGACAGATGTAGCCACTACGACCACAAATTTCCCAAGAAACTATAGCTAGCCTAGCCACTGAGTATGCTGCACTCTGGGAGAACAGATCGGCTGAATTATTTGTTTTGATTAGCCGTTCCATGATGCTGGTTTGAAGCACGGCTAGAAGGCTGTTTCAACCAATCAGATTGCTTCCTCGAAACGCCTGTTGTGTAATGTCCATTCTCACCCAAACAAATGAGCCTTTACTGTACTCTATGTGCTCATGTTTTTGAGGGGCGCCCCTCTCCTTTTTTTCCTCCTTCCATGTCATGCCTCCCTATCTGAAGGGATGACTTGGAAGCAGTGTTTTTGAGGGGCGCTATAGCCCCTCCTACAGTTACAGGTTTAATGTTTGTTTTTAGTTCAATGTTTGTTTTAAAAACACCATTAACAATAAAGATAATTTAATGTTTGTTTTTAGTTCAATGTTTGTTTTAAAAACGCCATTAACAATAAAGAGATTTTTTTTTTTTTTTACATCATCACCTAATCATAGCAACATGAGTTAGAATTCCCTCCTCGATGTTGTAAGATGATAAGAGCGCCCCTCACTTCACATGAGTGTGATTTCTTTTCTGGATGATCTGACATCACAACAACCACATCGTCAGTAGGCTTACGTCACAGGCTGCTTCCTCAAAATATGACGAATGGTCATATTGTGCAGATAACTATTGTGCATTTTGAAGAAACAAAGCAAACTAGCAAACTATCTTAGGAATCGGTGTGCCACATATGGCCGTAGCTAGCTTCAGCTTTATGATGAATCCATTCAGCATTCTATGTGTACGGCTGCTGCTCATGCTTTGCTGTCTGCTGAATATTGAAGGACGGCGTCCCCTCAATCAATACATCGCCCACTATGAGGGCCTGTCGTACAACACGGAAACCCTGCGCAGACAGCAGTCACTGGCCAAGCACGGGAGGATACGGCTGCACTTCTACTCCCACGGGAGGGACTTCGACCTGCAGATGTGGAGGGACACGGCCCAGTTCTCTCCGAATCTCACCGTGGAGGTGTCGGACGATCTGCCCATGGACATCGGCGACATCGACTTCATTTACACCGGGCAGACGTTCGGCGAAAATGGCACCTACGCCCATGGCTCCGTGATCGACGGCTGTTTTGAGGGCTACATCAAAACGCACCAGGGCACGTACTATGTCGAGCCCTCCGAGAGGTACTTCAGAGGGAGTAATGTGTCCTACCACTCGGTCATCTATCACGAGGATGACGTCCATTACACCTACAAGGGCGGCTGTGCCGACCAGCCGGCGGCAATGAAGATGCAGTCGCCCTGGGAGGAAACGGTCGACGAGCGCATCCCAGTGCCAGAGCACTGGGATGCGCCACCGCCGGCCATAGCTCCCGTTCCAGCCGCCCTGCTGACAGAGGAGGCGAGCACCTGCGAGCTCTCGATCCAGACCGACCACTTCTTCTTCCAACGCTACGGCACGAGGCAGAGGGTCATGGAGCAGATCGCCAACCACGTGAAGTCCCTCAACTCCATCTATAACTCCACTCCATTCGGCGGCATCCACAACGTCAACTTTGTCGTGAAGTCGGTCCTCATCAACACCAGCAGCGCGGCAGATGACGAGTCCAACCCTTACGCCAATCCCAACCTGACTCCGGAAGAGTTCCTGGACCTCTTCTCGCAGCAGAACCACGACAACTACTGCCTGGCCTATATCTTCACCAACAGGAACTTCGAGAAGGTGCTCGGTATGGCGTGGCAGACGTCTGTCTGCGGCACGCACTGGTGTGGCAAAGAGGGCACAAAGTGCTCCAAGAACACAGGACTGATCACCGTGAGAAATGGCGATAACCACGTCCCTCCCAAAGTGTCGCATCTCGTCTTCGCCCACGAGGTCGGACACAGCCTCGGCACCCCCCACGACACAACGCCCGAATGCACGCCGGGTGAGAGCCACGGGGGGAACTATATCATGTATCCGATGGCCCCGTCGGGGGACAGTCCCAACAACAAGAGGTTTTCACCGTGCAGCGTCCGAGCCATCAGCGAGAACCTGAAGAGGACGAGGAGGTCCTGCTTCGTCAAGTCCCACCGGCCCGTCTGCGGCAACGGGCTGGTGGAGAGGGACGAACACTGCGACTGTGGCTTCAGCGACCAGTGCAAGGACCCATGCTGCTACAATGCAGACGAGGACGAGGACAAGCGGTGCAAGCTGAAACCCGAATGCGGTCCCGCTCCTAGCACGGAGGAGGGGGCCGGCCTCGCCGAGCTGCTGAAAACCATCGCCAGGTGGATTGTGACGTACTGGTGGGCGGCGCTGTTGATCGGCATCGCGCTCACCACGTCGATGGCCGCCTTCATTACGATCTGCAGGAAAAGGCGACGCGCGGCAAGTTTATTTGTATAGCACATCTCAACAAGGCCAATTCAATGTGCTTTAGTTAGTTAGTTAGTTAGCAAATACAATTAAAGGACAACTTTTGTTTTTTTCAACCAAGGTTCATGTTTTAGGTTGTTATTAGAGGCAACAAAGTCTTATGCACACCTGTATGCTCTGAGGCGGGTGCGTAGGCAGGGCTCAATGTATTTCAGAAAAATGCACATAAAGTGCACAAAGACCCGCACACCGTCTGCACTTGCAATACGAACTTTTTTGGCAACGTTTCGGTCAAAGACAGAGGTTTGCGGGTCTTTGTGCACTTTATGTGCATTTTTCTGAAATAGGTTGTTATTAGAGAAAGTAAAAGATTTTATTTTTTTTCCATTTGCTGCTTTCTTTCGTTTTAGCGATTTTAGCTATTTTTACAGGGGGGCAGGGGCATTCGAACATGGGGCTAAATAGTAAATATGTTTTTTTTTTTACAAACTTTCATAGCGATTTATTTTTTATTATTTACTATAGTCCTACTAGACCCCAGGAAATTACATCTACTGAATGTGAAGGGGGGTACTATAGGTGGCTGCCATACTATGTTGTATGTCAGTTTGTCACCCCCTTCACATTCAGTAGATCCTGTGATCTTTTGTGGCCAGATGTAATTTCCTGGGGTCTAGTAGGTCTATAGTAAATAATACAAAATAAATTGCTATAAAATGGTGTAAAAAAAATACATATTTAGCCCCATGTTCGAATGCCACTCAAGGGCAGTCCATACGCTCTCCGACCACCGAACTTTTCGTCGGAAAGATCAGACTTTCATTTCTTCTCCGAAGTAGAGTTCGGAGAGTCACAACAGCAGCTTTCAGAACAAAAATTCGGAGGAATGCGTTTCAGAAGTTGCGAGTGACGTCATGTTGTAGTTGTACCAGAGCTTTCCGACCAAAAGTTCGGTGGTCGGAGAGAGTATGGACTGCCCTTCACCTTTTACTTTCTAACCTAAAACATGAAAAAAAGTTGTCCTAGTAGATTAAGTTTGTGGTTCCGTTTCCGGGTCACGGCTGAGTAGACGTGTGCTGCTAAGCTAACTCCCACGCACTTTAAAAATACATTTTAAACACCTCAACGTTACATTCTACTTCGCTAAAGTGCATCGGTTATATCCTCTACGCTACTTTGCTTCGTTTCATCCCAAGAAGTCGACCTAATAATGTCCAAAAGGGGAAACAAGAAGACCGACTCGGCGCCGCCGGCACCGACACCACAGGAGGCAGCTCCCGTGGACATGGCCACTATCGCCAAACTGATCGAGGAACTCAAAACTACCCTCACCGTTGGCTTCTCATCCCTGGAAGCCAAGCTGAACAACATTCACATCACGCTTTCTTCTGGCTTCGATCTGGCTGAATCAATTGAAGGAGACCAGCCCAATTCATTCTTCTCTCAGCTGTTGGTCGAAGTCCTGGGCAAAGAATTGCTTCCCACACCACCCGAGCTTGACATTGTTCACAGGGCCTTGACCGCTAAACCAGCACCAGGATCCAAGCCTCGAGTGGTAATAGCTCGCGTCCACCACTACAGGATGAAGGAGATGATCGTTCGGGAAGCTCGGAAGAGAAGGGGCCCGGGGGCAGCTAACCTACCGAGGGAAACCTCTAAGAATATTCGAGGACTAGCCCTCCAAGCAGAACCCAATGCTACTGAAGTTTCTGACATTTTGTTCGACCCAGTGCATGGGGTCCTGTTGCATCACTACCATGCCACCTGGTACGCGGCCATTCATAAAACATAAACAACATGGATAACGCCTGTCTGCGCTCTTTGACGACATTTTTCCGTGTGAGGCTTTCTGAATATGTGAAGTATAAGTATCCATACATACCGCTGCGAATATCTCCTGTGGCGCGGAAGCCGTTAAGTATTTTTAATCTATGTTTGCCCGATTTGGAAGCTTGGATTAATCTCTTCCTTCCTTGTTTATTGACACCTCATTGTACCGGCTATCTGGCTAGCTAGTGGCGCTATAGCTATGACAGAGCAGATCAGAGGCAGGGACGTAGCCGCACAAGCCAACCGCACACCGGGAGGCGGTACAATAAACGGTAAACAAACAAGGAGAAATAAAGCGACCAAATCAGTCAAACAAAGATTAAAAATACTTAACGGCTTCCGCGCCACAGGAGATATTCGCAGCGGGATGTATAGGTACTTAAAGTTCCCGAATTCAGAATAACTCAAGCAAAAAAACGCCGCAGATTCAATCTTAGAGAGCATGTTTACGTCCGCATTCCAGAATTCCCATACGAAAATATAGTCATGAACAGGGACCCAACATAAAACTCATCAAAATTTCAGAAAAGCTTTATGTAGGGTTCCGAGAGGGGCTAATTCGAGGACCTGCCCCAAGAAATTGTGGAGGACCGATCAACGTATTGGGACGTAATGTCCACCTACAGGGCCTCAGGCCATCGCTTCTCTATCCATCTCGGTTTCAGAAGGACAGGGAGCCTTCAGTTCCACTTCCACCACCCGAACGAGATAAGAGACGGTAGTGTGCTATGTCTGTCCAATGCGACTATTGTTTTGCTAACCAGTACAATGAGTACATGCTAACATTCTTGATGCTACGCATCCATCTCCTTTTTGTAAAAGCCCTTTTCTTATTTATTTTTTCGCTTTAATGGTAATACTGAATGTAAAAACATAACGCTTAGACCTACCTTATTACTACTGATCTGCCCGTTTCTAAGTCTCTGATTTCATGATGTCTGTTTGTTTGATCGTTTACATGATGTCGCGCTATGCTGTTGTTTTATTTTTTATTATTATTCCATGAAGGGTTTGTGTAGAATACTGTGTTAGGGAGTGATCAATGCTACTTCACTTTACAAGTAGTAATGTTTCGACCGTCACTTATTGGGTGGTTTTTCAGTGAGTGGCCCCCCTCCTCTTTGGTCCGTCGGAGTAAACCCCGAACCTTGAACTGTGAACTGCTTCTGATATCAAACGATTTTAGGGGCAACAGCGCCCCCTTTGGTTTGGTGGTCACTTACTCTGACGGGACTGATTCACAGACAGTATTATTTTTCTTCGTTGAGGTATGCCACACTATGAATATGTCATTGTCTCCACCAGCCGAAGGCTAGGGGAGAGTATGTTTTGCACTCCGTCCGTCCGTCCGTGTGTCCGTGTGTCCGTCCGTGAGCAGCTCGGCCACCGTTAACCCGGTCGATGCCAAATTTTGCACACACACTCCCTGGATGCCAACCATGAACCTCTGCCCCAAACTTTCCAGAACGGCCTGTTATAGCGCCACCAGGAGGCCGCTTTGTGCAAAACAAGTTTTTGCACAGTACACCTACAGATTTTGTCCAAACATCACGCAAATTGGTACACAGTCTCTCTACAGCCATTCAACCAAACCGGTCTTTCAGATTTCTCAGACTCCATCCTGATTGGTTAAGATTGGCTTCCAAAGTTCACAGGAGTGCTCAGTTTCAAACAAAATGCTGCAAATCATGAACACATCGCGTGATTTCCGTGAAATTGTGCACCCACATTCCCACTAGGCCGAGGACAAAATGCCACATGAACAATTTCAACTCAGCCTCAAGGTGGCGCTATAACTGGCCCAAAAGTGTTTTTACCTCTAACTGCACGGATCTGTGGATAACTTTGTATGCCAACTCCCTAGAGGCCAAGGAAAAACCTTTGCCTGGAATTTGGAATCTGCTCTTTATAGCGCCACCAGGAGGCCGACATATGTAAAACACATTTTCTATTATTACTCCTTCACATTTTATCCAAATTTCACGCAAATCGGTACACATGATCTCCATAGTCATGTGATCAAGACAGGTTTGTTTGATTTATCATATTCCATCCTGATTGGCCACGATTGCCTCCTACAGTTTTCAGGAGTACTCGACACCTTTTCATTTTGTCCCAAATTTCCTAGAGGCACTGTATTTGTGGGGGTAGGCTGTCTGCTCTGTTGGGACTTGGTTGGGACCACTATCGGGGCGTCCGGGTGGTGCAGGGTAAAGTTCCTGCCCACCACCATGGAGCTTAGTCTTCATGGTGCATACGGCATGGCCGAGCGCTCCAACGAACACAATTGGCCGTGTTCGCGGGTGGGAAGCTGAATGGGGAGGGCTCATCTTTGTCTCTGCATTGATGATCCCCACAAGTGGTCAGGGCGCCTGTTCAGGGGGAAGGAGGTGGGGGGGATAGCGTGTACCTCCACATGCGTTATGCCCCCCTAGTGAGACCTTTCACTGTAAGGTGGAAAGAAGATGGTGGCTTGACGGCCCGGGTATCGGAGGAGACCTGAGGCTTTCTTCACCCTCCCAATAACTGATTGTGGGGGTTAGCAGAGATGGAGTACTCGTAGAGAGGCTGGGGAATTGGGAATTGGCTTTACTAAATTGGGGAGGAAATGTTTTTCGTTTTTCTTTTGTCTTGAAGGGCCATGTTTTGCACAATAAGTCTTCTTAATATGTCTGCCCACGATCTCTGTGATTTATACAGTATGTTTGTTTACCCCACAGTCACTGATACTAAAATCTAATGTTTTATTTTTTATTTTTCTATGAATCTGTGAATTGACACCCATACTGTTACTAAAACGGGGAAAAAAAGATTTTGAAAAAAAAAAAAAAAAAAAAAAAAGTAGGTTTTGAGGATCGAGCCATTAATTACATTTGTGGATGTAGTTTCCCCATCCTGCTGCATAAGACTTTGATACTAGTGAATGCCTTGAAGCAGTAACAACTTTCATCCAGCAGAGTATGCTGTTCTGCTGCCTACACCTGTGTGTGTGTGTGTGTGTGTGTGTGTGTGTGTGTGTGTGTGTTGTTAGATGTTAAAGAACAAGCAAAGTTGGCGTCCACCGGCGTTTCCACCGTGCCGCCATTGCTGCGTGTGCGCACACACCCGTTCTAACTACGATCGTTAATGTAGTGGGTACAGCATTTGGAACTTCTGCAACTCCTGTGACGGTGGCTGTGTGTCAGGATATCACGTCAAGATGTACCCAGCGACGTAGTCTACTACGCTGCCTGTTGGTCCCTCCCGTGAACAACAGGTGCCGGGAGGAGAGGCAGTGGACCCGGTGACTTCCCCACGGTGTGTCGGTCCGCCATCGGGGCAGCGGTGTGTGGACTTCCAGGCCCATGAGAGCGGCTAGGGAGTATGGGGGGTGCAGCGTCACCGGGAGAGACCCGGTGAGTCGGCAACTTCCCTACCGCAAGCGGACGCCGTGTGTTGTCACCGGGCGGCCGTGTGAGACGGCTCCGTTCTCTCTGATGGTCCAGCCTGGGACATGCCCACAGCGTGGGAGCGTTTGTGGGAGCGTTTCAAACTCTCGACAGCTTGGAGTGTCCATAGGATGAGGCAGAAGGACTTGCGAGGTGTTGTACTGTCCCTGTTGTACTGTCTATGCCACCATATGAGACTAAGCCTAGTCCTGAGCACCGTCGTGTGAACGAATATGGCTATCAGAGACGCTGCTGAGTGACATTCTTGCATGCTGTATCATGATTCCAAACATGTGTCATAGGCTTGTGATTGTAACATAACTGCACCCATACTGTTTGTGTCCTTATGCATTTTCCTTTTAAAGTGTGGACCAAATAAAATAATTCAAATGTGTGTGTGTGTGTGTGTGTGTGTGTGTGTGTGATATCTTAAGTTCCCCTGTCCCTTATAACCTACAGTACTCTATTGTATCCTCTATGTATACAAGTGGCTCTGAACTGAAACCTAATCACTGGTGTTCAATTCATATTGTCAGTTCATATTGTATTTTGATATTAAACATCTCTTTTACAAGAGACACTTGGCCATGGAATTCAGGAAAGTATAGCCTTGGGAACGTCAAGAGCCAATCTCCTGTTTCCGGAGCGTGAGGAACTGAGGTAGCTTCATGTACAAGTTCACCCAGTGGACGTGACGCTTGTGTGTCACAGTGATTTACCCCCAATCCAACCCATGATACCCAATGCAAAGCAGGAGTTGGGTACATTTTTTATAGTCTTTGATATGACTCAGCTGAGGATTGAACACCAAACTCCCAGTCTCAGGGCGGACACGCTAACCGTGAGGCCACTGAGCTGATACATGGCCAAGATATCAGCCATATAAAATCACAGCATATTAAAATTCAACATATAAGTAGCCTACTACACAAACATCCACAATAAAATTGAAGAGCAGTAATTCAAAAACAGTGGCCTCACAAAAAGCAACCACATCCTTCCATCAACATATATCCTTTATGATATCCTCTGCCAACTAGGAGATATATCTCGTGTTTAGCTATTAAACTCTCCTTTGCCAAACACGAGAACACAAGATTTGATAAGAGTATTAATCCAGCATTAATAATAATATTTTTACCGTATTTTAGCTTCCGTCGCTAGCCACCTCTTGCTTCCATGGTGGTGACGTCACAGAAATCCAAAAACTCTGTGCACACGCATGCAATCTTTACTGGCTTTAGGGCTCAGAATGAGGTAAAGGCCCCAGAATGCCCAGATCACCGTATACTGTATAGTAACGGGAGGGAATGTGTAATCAATGGATATACTGTAAATTAAAAAAGTTAACTTTTAATTAAATTCAGAGGACAGCTGCATGTAATCATTCAAATTGTTATCTTTAGACAACCATGCTTGATAAATGATGCACCAGTCACATTCAGTATTTACAGTACAGTATACTTTTTACCGCAATAAAAGGACAAACAACTGCCCTGAAAGAAAATAGTTCTTCATTGCAGCTGGTGACTTCAATCTATCCAACCTAATTACAGGCTACAGGTCATAGTGCTGGAACACTCCAGTCTTGACCACATTATGGATGCATAGTTGCATACAAGGACCACCTGCACCCACCTGGAACAGTCTGACCACCTGTCTCTCTGACACCGGCCTACTGACTCACCAACAACGCTAAAACCTTTAGGTCAGTGAAGGTTAGGACAAATTGGGCTGCCTCACAAGTTCAGGACGGCTTTGAGTGCACTAATTGCATGGAGCCCATTTGCAACACAGGCAACACAAAACTCACACATAGACATTGAGGTATTGGGACACAGCTGTATAAACAGCTGTTTGGGCAATTTCACTACAACACCATAGACCATTATGAACAATGAGGTGCTTACAGCACACAAAGCTGATAGCACTGATATTTATTATATTAGCTTAACATCTTCCTTTACTCGCTTTGACAGAGACAGAGAGGGAGTTAGCAGTGAAAGCCTTGCTGCCTGTTGACTACCAGGTGCTCACACAGTTAGCCTGGTTAATAAACCAGACTAATATTGCACGGACCGCGGGATATTAGTCTGGGGAGGCTCAGCTTGGATTTCATTTCCAGGGGGGGCGGGTTGAAACATTTTCTCTTTGACGCAATTGGTCAGAGCTACAGTACTGTCAGTCAAAGGTCTCAAGCATTGAAAGTCACTGTACCAAAGCCCGCCCATATTGCATACCGTGTCCCGATTGGCCGCCCCATTTCTCTGGTGTAGGAAATGGGCGTACAATTGAGCCTCTCCAGACCGTAATCCGCCGGCAGGCAATTTCTTTTTTGCCAACGGCTGATTCGGTCTGGTTTATTAACCAGGCTATCACACAGTGCACTTGGTGTGTCTTATGCAGCCACTGTACACACAAGACAGTAGGACCCAGTACCGATGCTGGTCATGTACTTACAGTAGGCTATCTTCACCAGGCTGAAGAAAGTGCCAGGTGCTGAAGATCTTCTCCCAATGCACGGGCGGCAGTGGCTCAGGGGTAGAATGGCCGGATGGTAACCGCAAGGTCGCCATGTTCGAACCCGGGCTCCCCCAGAGTTAATGTCGAAATGTCCTTGAGCAAGACACTGAACCCCTAATTGCTCCTGATGTGCTGGTTGGTGCCTTGCATGCTGGTTTCCGCCGCCATCAGTGTGTGAATGGGTGAATGTAATGCACAATCTTTGTAAAGCGCCTCGGATAAATGCACCATTTACCATTTAATGCACCATAGAGGGCACACTGACGTACTGCATTACAGTGTGCAGTGGTTGTCAAGAAGACTGCCTACATTATTGGAATTCAACTACCAGACACAGAGGACATCTACAGCACCCCACTGACTGTACACAGAAAGCTACCAGCATCACTAGAGAACCCACTCAACCAGCCAACGGCCATTGCCCGTTTTCGCTCCTACCATCCTATAAGCGCCTCAGGTTTACTGTACTGTATATACAGTACATGCCTAGCAGCCCATAGCTCCAGAGTGAGGAGGAACAGTTTCTTCCCCAGAGCTAACCCACCCCCAGCAAGCACGGTCAGGACCTGGACGAATTAGTGACGTCTCTATTTGGGCCAAATCTAGTCAAACCAAGACTAGTCAGATCTGGCCCAGAATATCACCTGATCTCAACCAACATAAATTCTCCCCACTAAGACGGACGTCCCTGGATGAATCAGAGAGAGTCCGATCGAGGCCAGATCAACTTACAGTAAGTCATATAACTAGTTAGATCTGGCCCAGAATAAGCTATATTATTTAAACTGGTGAAGACTTCCTTGAAATGGCGTGAAGATCATCCCCATTATGGGCTGTGATCTGGCCTAGTCCTGAATGTCCTGAAGGTCATTGGTGGACGTCATCATAATGTCATCATGACGTAATTTGGCTTGCTGGTGCCCCCCTCCACACACGCAAACACACGCACGCACGCACACACGCGCGCACACACACACACACACAAATGTAGCCAAATTGTTTACTTTTTGTGCACTCTCATTACATGGAAAGTAACAGTTTGGGACATGCAACAACAACAATATGCATAAGACGGAGGGAGTTTGAGTATTCAGAAAAGCGCTATATAAATTATATGTATGTATTATTATTATCCGCTATGATTTTATGAGCAAGTATATCATTTTTTTTGTAACGGTCAGTCTGTCATGCCAGTAATACTGCACACCCGTGCCCCACTTATCTTGTCACCCAATCTCTGAGCACAACTGTGATGATGAAATTGTCCGAGAATATAGTCAGAATAATGTTAAATCTGGGAATACATTTCTTAACAATGTCTTCACCAATGTGTTTGTAAAGGTGTCTACTAACATATCCCACATTTCTATTTCTATTCAGCCACCCTAGGGGAATTTTTCACAGCTGCTGAAAGTTGGGGTACCATTAACAACCAATATAAGGCAAAATGTTCTAGATTTCATCATGCTTTAAGTAGGATGTGAAAAACTAGGGGATTTTCATCATTCTGAATCCATTCCAAGCATTAGTTTTGCACAAAAAACGGGCATGGCCGGCTGAATATGTGGGATATGTTAGTACTAGTAGACACGAGAAAATTTGTGGTAAGAAATGTATTTCCAGATTTTATTAATATCCCCTGACTAAAAGCTGAATCCAATTTTTGCAGCTAACGGAAATGATCACATGCTGCACAACCTCAGTTCTAAACCGGAAATATATGTAGCCTAGATCTATTATATAAACACCATGTTCTATTATCTGGAGTAAAGAACCCCCAGGGCTAATTTGGACAGCTTCTGAGTAGCCGTTTGTGGTTGTATTTAATAATACAGACTCGGGAAGAAGATGATACTCTATATAGGCTACATCTGCAGTCAGTGGTGCAATCCTCTGTAAGCCCTCTCTGCTCTCACCTCCAGTACGAGGAGTGATCTGGTCACATAGCCCCAGGGTCACCTACACCTTTACCTTCAATTTACCATGACACCCAGAACACCTGCCAAACATGGTCTGCCCCAAACATATAAATTATATAATTATGATAATGTGTTGTTGCCTTTTAAGTACATAATAATGCTATTTGTTATGTGCCCAAACAAAAACATTTTCTGACGTCATCATCATGATGTATAGATTCGCAGATGATGTAGGCTGGAAATTAGATATGTCTCTCATGTAGTGTAGATTTAAATATATCTGTGAGATGTATGGGCCTATGGGAATTAGGAGAGGGGGAAGAGAGAGAGAGAGAGAGAGAGAGAGAGAGGGGGGGG